>NW_015151230.1:217717-222285 GCF_000732505.1 Cyprinodon variegatus | reverse complement strand
CTTTACCAGACGACTCGTTTAGGGTAGTGGAACAGGAGGTGCCTTTACCAGACGACTCGTTTAGGGTGGTGGAACAGGAGGAGCCTTTACCAGGACCCAAAGTAACACATCCAGCCTCTTGCAGTACAGCCACGCTGTGGAGTTCAGAGAAATGCAAAAGGCTCCATTACCTTTGAGCAAAAATGTTTTTCTGCTGTTCAATGAGACGTCATTGAATGTTAAAGCTGAATGGGCTCAAGGCTTTAATATTTAATTGAGAGTTATATGTAATGTGATTTATTCAATAAATAAATAATAAATAGATCAGTTGCATTTTCTGCACTTCTTTGTTTCTGATAGAGGAGTTTGAGCATTTATCGTCATGGTAAAACTACCCAGTTCATCCTGATATCAATTTGAAGTCATATCGCCCAGCCCTGCTTTCCATCCTCCTCAGAGTCCATTAATTCAGAGCTGCAGCCGTGTCTGGATGAAATGCTCAGGTTGAACGCGAGATGAAGCTCTAACAGTGTCTGTGTTCATCTCCAGGCTGCCTTCCATCTTCATGCAGATCCTTTCAAGGAGCCTTCTACTGCTGCTACATCAGAGGCTGGAGAAACGGCTGGAGCCAAGAAGCTGGACTCGGCAGACGTGGCGAGCTCGAGCCCCCCCCAGCCCGAGTCCACTTCTCCCCCAAAGACGGCCTCCAGCGTTAGCCTGGCCGAGTCCTCTCACAGTGAGTGTCAGACACGTTTAGATGCCTTCAGACCTCAGCCATGAAGGTCTGAATGCTGTGTGGAGCATTTCCTGATCCAATATCGATATTAGTTTGATCTCAGGGAAAAACACTTAAATCGACTGATTGGGCTTCAGATATTTTCATGGTGATAGAAATTAGATACCGGTAGATATTTTCTTTATAGAAACACAATGCTTCCGTTTACTGTTGTTATAATCAGTGGGTCCGTCGTCAGAGGTGCCAACATCACCTTAATCAGGTTAGTTACTAGTTACCTCTCTGAAAAGTTACTGAGTTAGTAACTGCTCAGTAAAAGTAACTAGTAACTAGCCAGAGTAACTAGTTACTAGCTGAATCAACTAGTTAATAGCCAAACTAACTACTTACCAGACAAAGTAACTAGTTACTAGCCAAAGTAACCAGTAACTAGTCAGAGTAACTAGTTACTAGCCAAAACAACTAGTTAATAGCCAAACTAACTAGTTACCAAACAAAGTAACTATTACTAGCCAAAGTAACCAGTAACTAGCCAGAGTAACTAGTTACTAGCCAAAACAATTAGTTACTAGCCAAAACAACTGGTTAGTATCCAAAGCAACGAGTTATTAGCCAAATTAACTAGTTGGTAGCCAAGTTAACTATGTATTTACATTTTTCATGTTTTAGAATTTCAAAGAATTTTTAGAAAACGTTTCTTTTTTAATTTTAAATAAGAGTAGAGCATAATTTATGTAATAAAAGATGGTTGCTAACGTGTTAATTATAGGATGATTGTTAATTAATAAGTTAATTAATCATTTGAAAAGTATAGACATCTGAAAACATTAAAAACTAATCTGCACTGTTTGGTGTTTAATAAGTGAGCTGTAATATAATTACTTAGATGTGAGGATGCTTCTTGTTTATTATACAAGAAAAATTAGGTGCTATAGAATAAAATTGTCACATTTCCATGAAATAAAAAATAGTTTTTAACTATTATTGCTATTATTGTGGAAACTTGTTTAAACCCTACCAACGGGTCGACATCATCGGTTTTGCCTCCTAATTTGCTCGAACTGGGATTTTGCTGAGAATCCTTAGAAATACTGGGCGACTCGTCTGTAGAAAAAAGGTAACGCGTTACCATAGTAACTGTTAATACTGTCAGTTGTTTATTAAAATCACCCGATCAACCATTATTTTAACATACCACTAAACAAGTAATAAATTACGATCAGTGTTGGTCTGGTATCGGGTCATTATCGGTACAGTCGGAAATGAAATGTACGGCGTCATCCCTGAGCAGAACCACGGCCTTCCTTCTGGTGTCCAGCCGCTGGTTCTGCTCTCCTCACCTGCTGACAGACGTTCAGAGCGTCAGTGGATCCCACCTGATGGTCCATCTCTAGCTGATAAAAAGTGTGGCATCACAGAAGAGCAACATTTTCCCACATTTCCCAGTAACAAATCCTCCCAATTACACATCCCAGTCCAAACTTTTTTGTACGGGCCATGGTTCCAGATCCATGGCGGGTTTAGTGAAGAACCTCTCCAGAGGATGATCCGTTTGCTCTTGGTACGGTCAGCGGTTTGGAGCGATCAAACTGGGAGGAGGGGGGCTTTCTGACCCCCTGGGTGCTTCTTCTGTTTTTCATCTCGATGACATTTTCTACTTTGATCATAGTGAGCCGATAACATGTTTCCCCAGGCTGCAGCAGAACCAGGCCCAGTCGTGTCCAGAGCGTCGTGTCCAGCCAGGGAAGTCTGGACTCAGACATGCAGGGTAAGTGCAGTTTGTTTATTTCAGCTGTTATGGAGCACAGGGGATGCATGTCAGACTTCGCTGTTAGCTTTAGCTCCAAACATGATCATTTAGCGCAGAAAACCTCCACTGCATGAACGTCGCCGTTGTTTTTGATGAAGGCTACGATGGCGGCAGCAGCGACTCAGAGTGTGAGAGTCCAACCTCTGACGAGCAGGAGGCCCGCTCCCCTTCAATGCCAGACTTCTGGCTCATCGTCAGGATCCATCTGGACCGAGTGAAGGTCTATTCCCATGCCAGGTCAGAACACATCCTCCTCTGAAGATGCTGGTTTCCATTTGACTCGGTTATATTCTATAGAGATTGAGATGAACCGCGTGTATGGAGTCAAAATGTTTGTAAACTTCTTACTTAGTTGAAACTGGAAAAAAAAAGTTGAAACTGAAAAAATAGAAGTTGATATTTAATGTGAAATTTCTACCTTATAATGTGAGAAACTAAAAAAAGCAAACATAAGATAGTAAGAATTTAATCTAAACTCATTTTGACCCCTTTCTGACTCCATATGCGTGTTTGTCTGGATTACTTTGGTGCAGGTCGATGAGCGAAGGCAAACAGCTGTGTGCTGAGGAGCTAGGCGGGAAAGAGGAGGAGCAGGAGCTGCCGGAGTTCCTGGAGCTGCATCAGACCATGGTCAGGAGGATCGGCGAAGTGTGCCGCGTCGTCAACCAGGTGGCCATTTTGGTGCATGCTTCCTGGACGCTGCTTGAATGTTGAAGTTCATGACATGCCTTCAGTAACACAGAATTCTGCCTTTCTGGTTGTTGATGTGTTTTAGCGCATGCTGCTCCAAGACCTGCATGACAGCCATATCTGTCACACGCTGCTGGTGGCTGAGAGCGAGGAGGACATCTGGAAGAATGACTCCCTCTTCAGGCAGAGGCAGAACACCTCTGATGGTGAGGTGGGGATGGGGCGGTTCCTGTGATCCTTTCCTTCTTGAAGCTGTAATATCTCCCTCTGTCTCTGTCCTCCGAACCCTCAGACTATGGTACAGAGGAGAGCTACCAGGCCAGAGACTACCTGGCTGCCACCATGCACTTCATCCCTGGACACTTTGCCTGTGACGTGGTGTGGAGCACAGTCATCCACATCCATCCACGACTGAAGATGGGACCCAACATGGGGGTGTCCAGAGGTAAGCAGTAGATCCCAGAGTCCTAGTTCTCATTATGTGACCTTAATGATGTTCGAGGTCAGCATTCAGTAAAAGTTAGAGACGCCAATTAAAAGCAGCAGCGTCCTTGGAGCTAGAGAGAAATGTTCTCTCAAAGGCGTCTCAGTAGGCAAAGAACCTGTTTACACCCGGAAACCATCGCTTTTAAAGGCAGAGGGAACGGCTCACTGTACCGTGTCATCACGCTTCATACAACTTGGAGAGCAACCCGGGTCAAACAACTCATTAGGCAACCCAGGTTAAACGACCAGGTTAAAGCGGCCCGGGCCAAACGACTCATCAAGCGACCCGGTTCAGACGACTCTGCAAGTTACCTAGGTCAAACGACTCGGCAAGTGAGCCGGGTGAAACGATAAGGCAAGTGACCAGGGTTAAACAACTCGGAGAGCGACTAGGGTTGAATAACTTGGAGAGCGACCAGGGTTAAACAATTCGGGTAGCGACCTGGGTTAAACAACTCGGAGAGATACCCGGGTCAAATGACTCATTAAGCGACCTGGGGTTAAACGACATTGGAAGTTACCTGTTTGAAACGACTTGGACAGCGACCCGGGTTAAAATCGCCCCAGTTCCGATCGGTATGCTATGGGAACAACAGACAAAGTTCTACCTGCGAATTTACGTGATACCATCTAGCACAACGTGTATACGTCACAACATCGCAGCAGGTGCGTCTGATCTAATGACTCTGCTAGCATGCTAAACATTTCCGTTGGACTGGTGCACTGGTCATCGATGCTAATGATGTCACTGAGAGGCTGCAACAGTGGGACAGAGGCCAGGTTGACCGACCGACCCCAGGCTGTGAGAGTTGGCCCCCACCTCTCCTCCACCCGCACGCTGAGCATCGGCTCCCCACAGGGCTGTGT
>NW_015151230.1:213145-216069 GCF_000732505.1 Cyprinodon variegatus | reverse complement strand
TGGGATTTAAATGACAGGTCCTGATCAAAAACAACACCAAGATTTTTTACTTTATTGTCTAAAATCAGTTTAATCCCATCCAAATGAAGTGACTGGCTAATCAGCTTCTTTTTCAATGACTCTGGTCCAAAGACTATAACTTCTGTTTTGTCTGCATTCAGAAGCAGAACGTTTGCCTGTTATGGCGTCCATTGGAACTGTTGTCAAAACAGCAACCTTACTGCTTCAAACAAGTATTTCAATATTGTTTATTTTTCTGATACTTTTTTAGATAAAAAGTGAGAGAACTAATAATCTTTATTTAATTAAGTTTTTAATTCGATAAATCGTAGAACAACAATCTAAATAAAAATGCACTAAATTTTAAAATAAATGAAACATAAACTATTCCATTCATTTAGTTAAAAACACTTTCAAACAAAACCTTTTCTCATTGCTTACTTTAGAGCAGGGAGGGAAGCTGGTGGCGTTTCCTGATCATCTTTAACTGCACACACAGCACAGCATTTAACGCAGCGGAAACACTGCTCTCTCTCTTTTCAAGCAGAAATGTATTTCAATGCAGCAACGGTTCCATAAAAAAAAATAAATAAAAATGACATTCTGCAGGATCCGCTGCAGCCGTGAACATTTGGACACGCAGCTGAACAGCTCCCCTCTTGACTGGCTTATCGACCGACCGATCAATGCTTTCATGTGTTATCATAGAAGTCTCTATTAGCTTTCCTCAAAAAAAACTCAAAAAGTCACAGCAGGAGTCTTGAGAACTCTCTAACTCTAGCAGCAAAGTTGCTGGCAGTAGTGTCTCACTCTCTCTCTCCGAGTTGTTCCTCGTCCTCTCAGCGCTGCTGCCGGCGCCGTCGCTCCATCTGACCATTGTTCATTTATCCTGGAGGAATCACCTCCACATCATGAAGGACGGTGATCCTGTAGAAACAGTGGAGGCCAAAGGCAGAAGAACCTAAACCTCATCACGAGTCAGACACATTGGTGACGTCACCGTGGCTGTCCCCACAAACACCATCAATAATGTCATGAAAACTCCATCAGTACCTTCTTGTAAATATTTGAACAATATAGTTTTTTTCAAGAACTCTAATGAAGGCCAGGAATGAACGATGAAATAACGTCCAACAGAGTCGGACTGTGAGTGAAAGTAAAGCTCTGAGTTCAGCTCTTCCTCCTGGGCTGGTGATGCTCCACTCAGCAGCTGATTGTGTAATTGTGTTAGGGTCGGGCTGAACCAAGGGATGCTTCATGAAGAGAGGCTGTCGCTTCATTTCAGTCATGCTTTATCAGCTTTCATGTTCTGTTTCCAGCCATCTCCCATATTCCCATTGGCTGGGGGCCATGAAGATGGTGGTGCTGCGCTGACAGTTATCATGTAGCTGTGATCATAGTGACCATCAAGCATCCGTAATGCTAGAGACGCTTTTTACAGAAGCAGCTTTTTAATGAGTATCCCTTTCCATCAGCATTTCCTCTTCTGCACTTTAAAAGTCCCGTTAGCTTTAGGTAGCCTGAATGCAGCGTTGCACTTTATGGTTTCTTAACCCAACTTTTAATCAGACAACCTTGTTTTTTACTCTTCTTTTTGTTTTACAAGGTGTAGTTTCAACTGGTAGCATTTTACCTTGGCAGCCGTTCTGTGTGTTTGTGGGTTAGCATCATTTATGTGTTTGCAGTGAGTTTGAACTTGACCTATCTCTGTTTCCTTGCAGCATTTCATCTTTGCGCTGTTTGTGTGTTTGTTTGCCGGTCTAATTGGAACTAAACATAGGAGTCCGCGCTATACTTAGAATTTTCTTTAAATTGACGGATTTGCATGGCGCTTAAACGCCTCGACCACTGTGGGAGGCATGGAATTCCAGACGAAAGGCCCATTATCAGCATTTAATGGATCTAATGGAGCCATTTTGATCGTGTACCTCGTGTCTTTGTTGTGTATCAGCTGGAGGAGCAAATTTAACAGAAAGGTGAGGTGAGAAGATGTGGCTGGGTGGCAGGCAGATGAACAGCAGGGAGAGCCCTACATTCAGGACAGAGGCAGCTCTATAGTGAACCTTAATTACACATTCTAGATGACTATATTTTATTCAAAACCTCACTATATTATGGAGCCCTCCTGGAGCCAAAAATGCATGTAAAAGTTTCCTTTTGAAAAACAAAACATGTTCTAAAATAAATGGTAAATGTCCTGTACTTACTTTTTCCAAGTCAGGAGAATTGACCAAAGCGCTTTACACTACATTCATTCACCCATTCACGCACACACTGATGGTGGTGAGCTACATTGTAGCCACAGCTGCCCTGGGGCTCACTGACAGAAGCGGGGCTGCCGTACACTGGCGCCACCCTCTGACCACCATCAGTAGACAATGCAGGTGAAGTGTCTTGCCCAAGGACACGACGACACTGAAAGTCAGAGTCGGGGCCTGAACCGTCAACCCTTCGATTTCAGGGCAAACTCCTACATCCAACGCTCCACTGTCGCCCACAAAATACCTTAATGAAAGCCAAAATATGTGCTAATTTGCCCTTTGGAAGCCAAAAAACAAGCACAAAGCGGCCCTCTTGGAAGCCGAAATTGCAAAAGTGCACATGTATTTACTAATTCGGTCTATTCAAAGCAAAAAAATGTACTTAAGTACCCTCTTGAAGGCCAGAAGATTTGATAAAGTGCCCCCTTGGAAGCCAAAACGTGTACTAAGGGGCCCTCTTTCAAGCCAAAAAAAATATTTAATAGCAAATGGCTGTTCCAAAATGGTAACACAGCTAGTTAAAGTGTTTCATTCCAACCCTTTGTTGTATATAAAGTTATATTTAAAATATATGTTGTAGGGATGCACGATATTGGGATTTTGGCCGATATCCGATATGCCGATATTTTAAAACTCATGTAGCCGATAACCGATATCGATACC
>NW_015151230.1:209142-209596 GCF_000732505.1 Cyprinodon variegatus | reverse complement strand
CTTATAGAACACTGGTCCACTGGTCTAGTCGTTATAGAACGCCGGTCCACTGGTCTAGTCGTTATAGAACACTGGTCCACTGATCTAGTCCTTATAGAACACTGGTCCACTGGTCTAGTCCTTATAGAACGCTGGCCCACTGGTCTAGTCGTTATAGAACACTGGTCCACTGGTCTAGTCATGATAGAATGCCGGTCCACTGGTCTAGTCGTTCTAGAACACTGGTCCACTGGTCTAGTCGTTATAGAACGCTGGTCCACTGGTCTAGTCCTTATAGAACACTGGTCCACTGGTCTAGTAGTTCTAGAACGCCTGCCCACTGGTCTAGTCGTTATAGAACACTGGTCCACTGGTCTAGTCCTTATAGAACACTGGTCCACTGGTCTAGTCGTTATAGAACGCCGGTCCACTGGTCTAGTCGTTATAGAACGCCGGTCCACTGGTCTAGTCGTTA
>NW_015151230.1:205741-206177 GCF_000732505.1 Cyprinodon variegatus | reverse complement strand
AGTCGTTATAGAACGCCGGTCCACTGGTCTAGTCGTTGTAGAACGCCGGTCCACTGGTCTAGTCGTTATAGAACGCCGGTCCACTGGTCTAGTCGTTGTAGAACGCCGGTCCACTGGTCTAGTCGTTATAGAACGCCGGTCCACTGGTCTAGTCGTTTTAGAACGCCAGTCCACTGGTCTAGTCCTTATAGAACGCCGGTCCACTGGTCTAGTTGTTATAGAACACTGGTCCCCTGGTCTAGTCCTTAAAGAACGCCGGTCCACTGGTCTAGTCGTTATAGAACACTGGTCCACTGGTCTAGTCCTTATAGAACACTGGTCCACTGGTCTAGTCGTTATAGAACGCCGGTCCACTGGTCTAGTCGTTATAGAACGCCGGTCCACTGGTCTAGTCGTTATAGAACGCCGGTCCACTGGTCTAGTCGTTATAGAACGC
>NW_015151230.1:201207-204125 GCF_000732505.1 Cyprinodon variegatus | reverse complement strand
GTTATAGAACGCCGGTCCACTGGTCTAGTCGTTATAGAACGCCGGTCCACTGGTCTAGTCGTTATAGAACGCCGGTCCACTGGTCTAGTCGTTATAGAACGCCGGTCCATTGCTGTGTTGTTTTGATCGATAGGGATGACGAAATTTTTTTCCTTGACGCACTTTTTTTTATGACGGAAACTAAAACTGACAAGCTAAACATGGATCTTTTTTTATGAAAACTTGAGTTATCGTGTGAGTTTTGGTTGACGAGACTAAATAAAAATGAGCGGGTGATCAGTCAGACATTTAAAATGCATCATTGTGCTATAATCTGCTAAGCAGTATCAGCCGTGCTGCTGCGTCCTGTTTGAACACGCCGCCCACTCTGATGGTTCACTCTCAGCAGTACGGCTCTTCATGCTCTGGCTACTTAATAAACTATATGTGGCTGATCATCCTCTGCCAAGCATAATAAATCGCTTTGTCTAACTATCAAGATTTTATTTCTTCCAGCTCACAAGAGGTGATGCTAAACATTCTTTAATTTCTACCAAAGGAATCCCTTAATTAAATCCAAATCAAATATTTCATTTGATTCTGTTTATTTTTGGATAAAGATCCAGATGAAAAGGTAGATAGATCTTTGAATATTTCTCTCTCATTGTTCTCGTTTCTCTCTATTTAAATATAATGTAAATGCTTTTTTCACATCTTATGTGATACACTTTTTCTTTATAAAGTGGGGCATTAATTCATAAAAAAGTTTATTTGAATTCTATAAATTAAAGTTTTCTGTCCAACAGCAATGATGATCTACACAGCAGCATTCTATAACCAGCTATTGTAGCATCTAGGATAGAGCTGTTAGTCTGGGAAAGAATCTGGTTGTTATTCCAAATTGAAAAGGTTCAGTTTTTTGCATCATAAAACTGACTAAAACCTTTTTTGAGTTTCAGTCGACTAAAACTGAATCACATGTCGCAATGTCTAAAATGTGACTAAGACTAATTATAGTTTTCGTCCCGAAGACTAAGACTAAATCTAAGATGGCCCACTGGTTTGGTGGTTGGAGGACGCTGGTCCACTGGTCAGTCAGTGTTATTGAGCTAACATTTTTCCAACCCTGATTATCTTCAGTTTGAGCGTTCTTATAGGTTTGTTCAGAATAAAATGGTTGTGTTTGTTGAAGTCAACCTCGGTGATGTTCTTTCTGTTAGGTCCAGAGATCACAGATGAGCTGGTCAAGTTGCTTCGGAAGCGTCTGGATGAAACCACCTTGGACATAATCACAGTCATGCTGGTTAGGAACTGTAAGCTGACTCCTGCTGATGTGGAGGTAATCTGGGACTGTCCTACGAGCGCTGTCTGTCCTCTGCTGCTGCAGCTTGACAATGTTTCCTAATGTTGTTTGGTTAGTTTATCCAGCCCTCAGGATCGCCTGCCACTGGGATAATGACCTTCGTCCTGCCACAGTACTGCCTCTCCTGGCTGTCTACCATAGCCCACTACCTCAGGCAGAACCTCCTGATCTTCCTGCATGTACCAAAGTATACTGACAGCAACACAGCACATCACTTCAAGGTACATCTGCATGTATCTAAACCTCCTCATTGATGTCCAAACAGAAAATCAGTTTTCATGGAACAGTTCCTCCTGTACAGCTGCAGTACAAATAGGAATAAAAAAATGAATAGTGATAGTTTTCCAGCCCAGGATGTGAACCTTTCCTCAGTAGTGAGTGCATGAACCTTTCTGGTTCACGGTTTTATGGAAGTTCTTGATTGGAAACATGGTTTCCCTTTATGAAAACCATGATGACTATTATCAACAACCTCAAGCCCCCCCGATAATGTGTTTTCCAGGCTGATCTTTGTGGGCGGAGCCTAAAGGGTTGTCTCTGCTTCTGTTGTGTTGCAGCATTACTTTCCTCTGAGTGGCGACTCGGCTGACTCTGATATATACCTCTACAACAAGCCTGGAGGCCAGGGCACAGGAGGAAAGGGTAAGATGCTCGTTATGACCTGATGAGCAGCACACGTTGCCATAGCAACCAGGAGCCCTTTCTTCTTCTGTTTAGTTTAGTGGTGGCCTAGTGGGGAGAGCTGCACTCTGAGAAGGTTACCCCGTTCAACCCCTATTGCCTACACCAGTGGTTCCCAAAGATTTTCTTCTGTGCCCCCTTTGAATGACAAGGGGGCAAAAAATCAATCAACTGTTTTCAAACTCCACTGAAGTTTATTTCACACTTCAGGTTGCAACAAAACAAACTACACACCATCTTTACAGAGGAACACTTTTGTGTAACTGTATTTTTTTCATAGTTCTATACTGTAGATTAGAAGAGGATTCTTTGTTGTCTGTGTTATTTTAAACATATTTGTTTATTTTTTTTTATTTGTAACAATATTTAACTTTGCTATCATCAATACATTAAAAAAGCCTCTGTGAAAATGGAGTGAAAACATTGAACAGCTCCCTGAGAGTTTTTTCTTTGTACTTTAATCCTCCCATCTTTTCAGTGGCTGTAGTGAGCCTGCTTGTTTCTGCAGATCTTCTCAAATCTGGGTTGCAGTGTCACAACTGTCCATTATGCTCAGTCAAGCAAGCACTGTTTTTTTTTTTGTTTTTTTTTTCCTTCATTCGCTTCCCGCGCCCACCTTGCAATGGCATTACGCCCCCCCTAGGGGGCGCGCCTTTGGGAACCACTGGCCTACACTCTGGGTCCCTGGGCAAGACCTTTAACCCTTGACTGCTCCCCAGGCATCGCACAATGGCAGCCCATTGCACCCCAAGGGGATGGGTTAAGATGCGGTATTGAATTTTTCCATTGTTATATAAATTATGTCCAATTTCTGGTTATCTTCTCCAACCTTTAGCTGGTGCAGGGCCAACCCAACTTGACCAAATTAGCTTCAAACTGTTTCAACTAGCTTTGA
>NW_015151230.1:188420-200742 GCF_000732505.1 Cyprinodon variegatus | reverse complement strand
GAACCCCTCTAGGTTTACAGGTTAGCTTTGAACCCTCTAGGTTTACAGGTTAGGTTTGGACCCCTCTAGGTTTACAGGTTAGCTTTGAACCCTCTAGGTTTACAGGTTAGCTTTGAACCATCCAGGTTTACTGGTTAGCTTTGACCCCTCTAGGTTTACAGGTTAGCTTTGAACCCCCCAGGTTTTAACTTTAGCTCATTCTGGACTGGTATTGGCTTGCATAACGCTCCCATGGAGGATGAATTCTGCGCTCAGTGGTGCTCTTTCCTTCACACTGTGGAGTCCCATCATGGACCCAGCAGAAAGCCCATCAATGTGAGTTGAACAGATCACTGGTTCTTAGAGCCTGAAGTTCCAGCTATGAGCAGCAGTATAAACCATTAGAAAATTCTGAAATGGATCGGTCCGACCGATGTGAAATGGATCGGTCCGACCGGTGTGAAATGGATTTGTCCGACCGATGTGAAATGGATTTGTCCGACCGATGTGAAATGGATCGGTCCGACCGATGTGAAATGGATCGGTCTGACCGGTCTGAAATGGATTGGTCCGACCAGTCTGAAATGGATCGGTCCGACCGGTCTGAAATGGATCGGTCCGACGGGTCTGAAATGGCTGGCTCAGAGACCCAGAGTGGCAGTCTGTCGGAGTGGGACTTGGACTCAGAACCTCTGGATTCCAAGCTCTATGCCCTAACCATTAGGCCACCACTCCCCCAAACAATGACTTCCCTTAAATAATCTGACCGATTTGTTCATTCCTCCTTATACTTCTTTTATTTTCAACTGGTGAAACATAGAGAATCAATGTAATGTTTTCTGGCCTGTGGGTTTCTCTGGGCTGAATCAGTGAGATCATTTCCCATCTTCTCTTCTAGGTATTGCCTGCATTGCCTTGTCCTTTGTGGATGCTGAAGGGCAAGCCCTCCAGGCTGCAGCTCAGAGCAGCCCCCCCACACCCAGAAGTGAGCCCTGCCCCATTCCTTTCCACCCTGAACATTTTGAGGAGCTGACAACCGTGATGAAAGCAGAAAACATCAGCTCCAGATCAGGTACCGAACCCACATTGACTGGTTTCAGGACAGAACTCTGGGACAGAAGATTCTTTTCTATGGCATCACATTTATTTCAAAACACCCACCAGCAAAATAAGCATACTGGCATGTATGCTAAACTATTTCTGCTTATGGTTTATCTACCACCATTCCACAAAATCAGACATGCACGAGAAACTGCCGCTTTAAGAGGAGAAAATCGTTTTCCGCATGGCAGCTACCCCCAGGCACGCTCTGCATTGTGCTCGGGATCTCACAGCTTGCACGATTTTCTATCCAGCGGCCTCCTGATTGGGCCTTCAAAACATGATCACATAGGAAGAAGGGTCAGGAAGCCTTTGACTGACAGTGGCGGAGGCTTCTCCAAAGTTTGTGATACATAGGTGGTAAGCGTCAGTCAATGGCTTCCTGATCCTTCTTCCCATGTGATCCTGTCTGCAAGGCCCAATCAGGAGAAGACGAATGCTACGCTCAGACCGCACACAGGAGCCAGGAGCAGCTGTGATCAGCGGGTAAAAGTAGTTAGAATCTATGTTGAAGTGAGAAAGTCCTCCTGAAAACATGGTCTGTGCAGTCAGTTCATCCAGATTACCATCCTGCCTTCAAAGATTATTTCTCTGTGGGAGCCGCTCAGACCCCCACATACCGGCGCTGCGCTGTCACTGGGAATCCAGTTCAACAGCAGCCTCTGGCCTGGTCGCTTCATCGCGGTTTTCCGCTAGTGTTCACAACGGCTGGAAGTAGATGTTAGCGTTTTTTACTTATGTAATCCAAACTAAGGCACCAAATTAATAATTAATATTTTACCGGCAGGTACTTTAATAAACGTTAAATGCTAGACGTTAATAAACAGTTTCAGAGGAGTGATCATAGCGCTCTGCATCAGCAGTGCTGCGTCTGACTCCCTGCCAGATCCCAGATCAGCTGCTCTGATTGGTTGATGAGGCACGTCCAGCAGCAGTTAAATTTTTCCAACAGCTGAAGTGCATGTTCAGCTGCTTTAGGTGCGATCGTAGCATCACAAGAGGTTTAACTACACCCAAACTGTCAAAACACTTTTTCCCTCGCACGAGGAGAAAATCAGTCTGAGGGTAGAGATTCCTTCGATATTGCCGCTGTCCTCAAGCGTGGCCGCTGGATAGCTAATCTTGTGTGCGGTGAGATTCTCAGCGTGGGATGAGCTGGCGCTCCCGCAGAGTGATTTTCTCCTCTCGGTGCAGTTTCTTGTGCATGTGTGATTTTTGTTGTGCGGTAGTAAACCATGCGCAGCAGTAGTTTAACATACATGCCAGTATCTTTATTTTGCTTGCTTTGAAAGTCACCACCCCTCTGCTTGGTCTCTCTCCCCAGCCCAGCTTTATGTGCGCTTTGACATTTGGGAGCAAGGGAACATCAGCCCCTTACAGCTGAGCGATAAACTGCAGGGGGCGCTGCGCCATGCGCTCTGTGACGCCATCATGGAGCTTAGGGTCCTTCCCAATCCTCTCTGTGTTGGTGTCCAGAGAGAAGAAACTAAAGGTAATCATTTCTACAGAAATCAGCCTCCAGATTTCATCAGACATGTTTGCAGTTGGAGACGCTCCCACTGAGCCTTTAGCAGACGCTCACAGATCGGAGGTTTTATTCTTTTTGTCTGATTTGTGCTTTTGGAGCCATTTGAGCAGATAATCTCTGTGTTCTAATTGGCTAAAATATGTCAACTTTCCGACCTGAGATCAGCTGTTCATTACTCACTCCTCCACAGTCCCACAGATGCCATGGATGCCCCCAGCCTGAGCTCTAGAACAGGTGAGGGTAGCCACCCATCCTCCTGTCCATCACCATCACAAATGTGAGCTCATGTCCCTTCAGGGTGGGTTGATTGGCTGCAGAAACCAGGCTACAGCAGCTGGGTTATGCTAACTGAGCCACGGCTAACCATGCTAACTGTGGACACACATAAATATGGATGCTCTGCAGTAACAGATTACAGCTGTTAGCGTGGTCCACGATGTCTCAGGCAACATCATGGACCACGCTAACAGGTGTTCACAGAGCGGTGGTTCCCCGCAGAACGCATGGCCTTTCTCTATCAAAGGCCCTGGATAAACCTTGATCCAAAAGCTTTACACATGATAAAAAGAGAGCCTTCAGATCAGAAAACCAAGAGGAGCTGAAAGCTGTGCAGAAGAACCTGAAGAACAGGGGAAAAAAAACAATTTTATTGTTCAAGAAGGAATTGGTCCCATCGTCATAGTTATCAGTCCAGAAAACATCAGATGATCAAACAGGAGATGCCTTTACCATTTTATTGGTTTGATGATTTATTTTTTTGATAACAAGGTTTACAGGTTAAAACCAGATTGGATCGAAGTCTCCATTGGCTTCAGTTTGAGGACAACCTTATGTTCTCTACATAGTGCAAACAGCTGGCAGGTGCCCCCCACACGAGAAAACACAAACAGGAAATATTACCCGTTTTCACTTTAAAACCACGGCGTGTTAGGGCCAGGCAAAAAAATTATATATAAAGTCGTAATATTACGAGAATAAAGTCGTAACATTACGAGAAAAAAAGTTATAATATTACAACAATACAGTTGTAACATTACATGAATGAAGGTGTGTCGAGGATCATGTGAAGTTTTACTTTGGCTTCGGTTTCACAAATAAAAAATCATCAAACTGGGCAGGATGTCAAAGTGGACTCTGGTTGCTGATTGGTGGAGCTGGTTGGCCGTCATCTGCTGGGCGGAGCTCCAAGCTTTCTTTATGAAACGGACTGTTTTTTTACTTTATTCTCTATAATCTATATCTATTATGACTTTATTCTTGTAATATTACAACTTTATTCTTGAAATAAAAAATCTCCAGCCTGGCCCTAATACTTCATCGTAGAAATAAAAATGGTGCCATTTCAGAAAGCTCATTGCGCTCCCCACATGTAGCCTCTCTGCTGTTCCTCTTTCAGAGATGAAATCAGGGAGCGATCAGGTAGTAGCAGCTGTTGGCGGTCCAGCTGATGCGGCGACACACAGAGTGGCATCATGGGAAATATTGGAACCGTTGCAGAGGGAGAGCTGCTGGGTGGGAGGAGGGAGGGTCCTAGTGGTCTGGACCCCGCTCAGACTGACCCACCTGGAGGAGCCACAGGTTCTGGTTCCTGTTCTCCCACCTTCAGAGCTTCTCTGCTGGATCTGGTTCAGCTTTGGTCCAAATGTATTCATTCCCTCCAGAAGCTGACCTGCTTTTTGTGGTTTTCTGGGTAAAGTTATTGAACAGCTGGTAGCCGGTAAAGTTAAAGGTGACAGACTGACCGATGTGGCAGGAAATGTTTCATCAACATACTCAGACTTTTCTACTCGCTGACTTTTTAGTTTCACGTTGATTTAACAATAAAACCTGTCTAAAATGATAAGCTGAGATCTGCTGCTCCCATCTCCTCCTGGGGAGACCCCTCTGTTGCCGTGGGGACGATGCTGTGTCCCACAGGTCCAGATAAAGCCTGTTAGAACTGGAACGGATCCGCTGGTTAATGGGGTGTCGTGTTTCCAGGAGCCTCTCTGGCGGAGGTGAAAGAAAGCAGAGACAGCCCCAGGCAGCGCAGCGGCTCACGGGCCTTTAAGGTCTGCCCCTCTCCCATCAGCCTGACCCAGCCTGCCGGCAGCAACCCGCTGACCGGTACCGGCACCTCAGAGTCCACCACGCCCACCGGTAAAAGCACCCGCCGCAGCTTCTGGGACATACTGGTGAGTTCTGTTAGGTTCCGTCAGCAGAAACCTCCTCTGTTGATAGATAATCGGTTCTGGGAGCGACTAGTCTGGCCTGCCTGTGAGCAGAACTATCTGTGTCTCCCTTCAGAGCAAACCCGACTCGGCAGAACTTGGCATCCCCAAGACCACGGATGACATCATCCAAGAGAAAGGGGAGGAGGGGCGGGCGGCGCGGCGCAGACACAAGACGGAGAACGTGAAGCAGCAGTGGAGTCAGGAGAGGGCGGCGGAGCTGGAGCAGGCTCAGAGGTGAGTAGTCCTGGTGGAACCGGGCCGCCGCAGAACCTCAGAGTCCTCTGAGCCTCAGCTGCCGCTGTGTTCTGGTTCCTCAGGAGGCAGCTGCAGGAGGGCGACACCGGCACCCTACACCCCGTCTACCAGGACTGCTGCCAGGCATGGATCAGCTTCATGGCCAAACTTGGTGAGTTTCTGCGGGTCTGCAGAACCGCTACTTTACCCTCCTTCCTTCACTTAGCCCTCCTCTTCCTCTTCCTCTTCCTCCTCTCCATCACTGGCTCCAAGGCTGCCCCTCCATCCAGCAGTGCACGGCCGGCATTGCCTCCAACTTCCTGCTGCCCTCCATCCTGACGGAGATCTCCAACCTGGTCAGCTCTCTGGCCGCTGACACCACGGTGAAATCCTTTGAGAGGACCAGGTGAGCAGAGGCTCCAGTAGAATTCCCAGGTTGTGAGGGTTCTGGTGGAGTCCAAATGGTTTCTGACTCTTCGTACCGGGGCCTGGGTGGGTGCTGGTGGTCACAGAGAGGGTGGGAATGAGGGGCTTTAGGGAGGTTCTGGTGAGAAGCTCTGTGATTGGACGGCTGCTAGTGGAAGGTTTTAACCGTCTGTCTCTGACCTCGTCTCTCTGGTGTCTTTTGAAGCTCTCCCTCTGGAGATGTGTTCGTCCCCGTCCTCCTGGTCCAGCAGCTCAGCCACCCTCCAGACGCCAAACGCAGCTTCATTCTCATTGGACGAAACTTCCACCAGTGGCACTGCTGCACAGAGCCAGGTGAGCTCTGCAGCCGGCTCTCCTTGGGGGGCCGTCCACTGCAGGGCCCCTCTGGGGGGAGGGGTTAACTGAAAAAAAAGGAAACTGAGCAGAAAATGTTTTATTTCCAGTTTCAAACTGCTGCCCCTCAGTTTGGGGGCGGGGCTTCCATGACGACAGTTCAAGTATTCCCTTTTTTGCATTCAGGTTGCGAGGAAAATAGGGATGTCTGGAAAGCATCAGTCACCTTCTATGTTTTAGGTTGTAAAGCTGCTGCACCTAAGCTGTCAGTTATCATTCCTGCTCATCTAAGCCCCGCCCACACATTGCGGGGCAACAGTTGGAGCCCTGCAGTGAAAACTGGAACCTGAAAAGTAGTTTGAATGATAGCTTAGATGTTCGGTGTCCAGCCAGATGTTTTGAGCAAAGGATCTGTCTCCAGTCTAGCTTCCTACCTCATGAATGCAGATGTTTGTGCTGCTTGGAGGCGCAGGGAGCCTCTCTGATGCTGTTTGTGTTTCTCTGTCCATGCCAGCTGTCTAACTCCCTGCTGTTATTTTGCAAACATGAGCTTCCATCCGTTTGTGTCCAGCTGTGTTTCACTGTCCATCTTGCCTTGCTGTTTGTCCCTCCTCTGTTTGGCTGCAGACGACAGTTCAGATGAGGAAAGCTGCGCAGGGCTAAATAGGTTCACACGTAAGTTTGGCTCCTAGCTACCAATTCTGTTTTCTTGGATTAATGCTGCTAATTTCAGCCCAAACCAAACTGTAGTTCCAGTGCAGGCAGGAAATGTCAGAGGCCAGTGGTGGTTCCGGTACCGGCACCAACGGCAGGGTCCTGGATCTGGTTCCTGCTCTCATCCAGCGCCTCCCAGGAAGCGTCCTTCCTACAGGAAGCAGGAAGTGGTTGGTTCAGAGCAGGAACCAGCCTCTGGTCACTGACCACTGGATCCGTCTGCGTTGTTCCTCACTGTGCTTCCTGTCTCTGCCACCCAGCTCTGAAAGGCTTCCAGCGCTTCGAGGCCCCGGAGCAGAGCGACTCCCTCAGTCCTAGCCAGGCCGAGGCAGGACAGGCCCCCAGGCAGAGGTTCCTGTTCATCAGCATCCAGGACAAAAGGGTACGGTGAGGAGGACCACTGGCAGAGGGACATCTGCGTCTCCCAGATGTTCACCATGCAGATGTGTCTCTCCGTCAGGTGACTCTGTTCAGCTATAACTGGTCCGTGGATCTAGGCGCCGCCCTGAACCGCGACTTGGTGCGTCTGGTGAAGTGGCAGAACGCCAGGGCTCACGTTGTCCACTGCCTGTTCAACCAGAAGATGGGCCTCTTCCATCACTTCTGCTTCTCCGACGCACCGCTGCATGAACTGGACTCCAAGCTGGTAGGTGGACGAACCAGTGGCCTTACTGGGATGAGGGTCATCATCCTGTTCTGGTTCCAGTAGAAGGTGTTTAATACCAGGATACCATGTTGGATCAGAAACATAAACGGAAATCACTTCCATGTTTTTCTTGCTCTAAACATAGAAATGTTGGAAGTAGATTGTGCTGCCGCCCGAATGCTAGTTCCTGTTAGCGTCCCTCTCCTCATTCTATCCCAGCCAGCCTGTTGCTGAGCATCAGGAGGTGATGCTGGACCTTTGTTCTGGTTCTGCTGTTAGAAGCTGATAAACAGCCTGGTTCTGGTCGTCCTTCAGCTGCTGCTGTTGTTTCTGACAGCATCTTAGATTTAGTCTCAGTTTCATCTTCAGGACAAAAACTGTTAATAGTTTTAGTCGCATTTTAGTCATTACGATATCTAATAGTTTTACTCGGTTTTAGTCAACTGAAATTCTGAAAGGTTTTATTCTAGTTTATGTTGCAAACCTTTACAATTTGGAATAACAACCAGATTCTATACCAGACTGACAGCTCTAGACTAGATGCTACTATAGCTGGGTATAGAATGCTTCCGTGCAGTTCATTATTGCTGTGATTTAAATAAACTATTTTATTAGTTAATGCCCTGTGTTATAAAAAAGTGTCTCAGAAAAGCTGTGAAAATAGCAGATCTAGTTCAACACATCATATTGGTTAATATAGCAAACAGACAAGCTGACAAAATGTCCAATAAAGGAAAACGAACACTTCCTGGTCTACTGTGAATTATACCCCCACCAACCTCCAACATGGACCAGAACCTCCAACATACTGGAGACACTCCAACAGAACCTCTACAGAACCGACTGGAACAAAAGGACAGTGGGGGTAGTGAACAGAACAGCTCCCAGAAAAAAATCCAGTTGGGGTTCTGTCGCTTGGCAGCGCTTCATGGCTGATGAGGACAATTGGAGCAGCAGCAGATTAGCCTGGACAGAGCTTCATCTGTTGGGGGCGGGGCCTGTCCTTCAGCCTGGGGCCGCCCTGTTCTGTCACATCCACTCAGCTGCTCCTTCTGAACAGATTTCCCTCCAAAGAGCCTCAGAACAGAATCACATCAAACACCTCAGAGATGCTAGATCAGCCTCAGCCGGATGGAAACCCTAAACATTTGTTTTCTGTCTGTAAATCAGAGACCACTAAAGGGGGCGGGGCTCAGTATGACTCAACAGATTGAAAAGTTGAACGCACCGCAGTCCATTAAAATATAAATCATGGAGATATGCAGCTGAATCAGAACTGTAGAAAACTACAACATAGAATGCACCACCATACAGGATTTAAACACTTAAGGCAGTCGGTCTTTTATTGAAGGAAAATAATTAGATGAACAGATTAGAGATGTAGATCAGCGGATCTATTTAGTTTTTACTCTATTAAAATGTAAACAGTTCAACCTTCCAGTTCCTCCAATTAAACAACAGTCTGGATGTTTGAAACCACTCTGGATGATGAAAAAGCTAAATGATGAGAAATGAATTTTCTTAGATGTGTGATGGTCACTGTAATAAAGAGGCTGCAGTTAAACACGTTTCCTAAGATTCTGTGATTTATTCAATCTTTAATTCCCATAAAATGACAAAAAAATTACTATTTACTTATTCTTTTCAAATGATGCAGCTAAAAGCAACGGGATTTTTAAAAAGTTTCAGGAACTGATGATTATCGTTCTTCTGCATGGAACGTTTAGAAAGCCTCCGTAGAACCTTCAGGTCCGGAAGAAAACATTTTGGTTCCTTCATCTATTTCTGCTTCCTGTGATGAAGCGAGGAAGTTCACCCAGAAACACGACAGACACTCGCTGAGCCCAACGCTAGACGTCTACCACCCCCCAATAAAGCACGGGAGAAACTGAGAGGACCAGTAACAGGACCAGTAACAGGACCAGGACCAGAACCAGGACCAGTAACAGGACCAGTAACATGATCAGAACCAGGACCAGTAATAGAACCAGGACCAGCAGCAGGTCCAGTAACAGGACCAGGACTAGGACCAGTAACAGGACCAGTAACAGGACCAGGACCAGAACCAGGACCAGTAACAGGACCAGTAACATGATCAGAACCAGGACCAGTAATAGAACCAGGACCAGCAGCAGGTCCAGTAACAGGACCAAGACTAGGACCAGTAACAGGATCAGAACCAGGACCAGTAACAGAACCAGGACCAGCAGCAGGTCCAGTAACAGGACCAAGACCAGGACCAGTGACAGGATCAGAACCAGGACCAGTAACAGAACCAGGACCAGCAGCAGGTCCAGTAACAGGACCAAGACCAGGACCAGGACCAGTAACAGGATCAGAACCAGGACCAGTAACAGGACCAGGACCAGGACCAGCAATGAAACCAGGACCAGTAACAGGACCAGGACCAGGACCAGCAATGAAACCAGGACCAGAACCAGGACCAGTAACAGAAACAGGACCAGTAACAGTACCAGGACCAGCAATGAAACCAGGACCAGTAACAGGACCAGTAACAGAAACAGGACCAGTANCAGGACCAGTAACAGTACCAGGACCAGCAATGAAACCAGGACCAGTAACAGGACCAGTAACAGAAACAGGACCAGTAACAGTACCAGGACCAGCAGCAGCTTCAGATTCTGCTACTGTTAATCAGAACCAGGGCAGTGATGGTTCTGAGATCATGAGGATCTACGGCGCCGCTCCTTGGTGCCCCTAAGGTTGCAGCCATCTGAAGCCTCTCTGCTGGTTTCTGTCCTGCTGATGGAACCATCTGCCCACAGTCTGTTCATCTCAGAGGTTCCTCAGAAGCTCCAGGTTGGTAAGGTCATCTGACCGATTGGTTCTTCTCTGCCTGTTCTCCAGGATCCAAACCCGTTCCTGGGCCCCTCCATGGAGCCCGACGCCCTGCTGCGGAGCGCCGTGGCCCCATCCCCCAGCAAGGAGCAGGGGAGGCTGGGCGGTTCTGGCCGCAGTCTGGCTCCGCTCCATTTCCCCTCAGAGCTGCTGCCCTTCGACGAGGCTCTGAGGGACGTCTGCACCATCAGGCCCCTGATGGAAGGAGACGCTGTGCTTCGACACGGGAACCAGCTTCTGGAGATCAAGGCTGCCGAGCGCAGAGGTAAGCCGCCTCTGCAGGAACGTGGGCGCTCCTGGTTCTGGATGGGGTTCTGAAGCGTCTGTGCTGGTTCCTTCAGAGATGGAGAAGCAGATGAAGATAGAAAACCTGTTTGTGACGTGGCAGCAGAGGTCGGCCCAATCTAACATGCCCATATCTGTGAGTATCCCAGCTGGACAGAACCAACCTGCACCTGATGGAGGCTGGTGTCACATCTGAACGGGTCGGTCCAGGAGCCTGAGCCGGCTCCAGTTAGTTCAGCTGGTCCCTCTGAAGTTCTGTTCCATCTTAAAAGTTCTGTTTGGTTCTGTTGGCTCTGTAAAGTTGTGTCCTGTCCTTCAGGGGACCGACCTGGACACTCTGAAGCAGTCCTCCAGGCTGGTCCACTACTGCGCCACCCCGCTTCTGTTTGACCCGGGCTTCAGGAAGCAGATCCAGGAGGAACCGGGCTTTGAGCCCGTGGTGAAGGTTAGTCCTCCCTCTGCTATGCAGGCCTGACATTTCAGAACCTTCATCTGGTTCTGGGTCTGTTTGCCGTCTGGACCTCATTTGCTTTAGATCAGATTAGCTTCACTGAGGTGGTTAGCGGCTGCAGAACAAACCCAGACTGTTCCAGGCTGTTCCAGGCTTTCCAGGCCGTTCCTCCTGAACCCTCCGTTCCCACCCATTCCCAGAAACGCCATCGTTCCAGCGACTCCACTGCGTCGGGCCGAGATCGGAGCTGCAGCACGGATTCGGCCGACATGCTTCCCAGCCGGCTGAAGGAGGAGCCGTGGCTGCTGGAGATCTCCAACACCTTCCTTCAGCAGTACGTCCAGTACCTGCAGAGCATGGGCTTCATCCTGGTCCAAGTCCGGCCTCCATCTCCTGCTCGCAGGTCTGTGCTTCTGGATTCCTCCGTCGGTGGGGAGGTGTTACCGGCTGGTCTGTTGGGTACCGTAGATTAACCTCAGGCTGTCCCTCCATCCCTCTGCTAGCGTTGCCAGGGCGCGCGCCGCACTGCTCAGCTCCATGTCGCTGGAGGGAAGGATGTCTTTCTCCTACGTGAAGCAGAAGAGTGAGGACAACCCTAAGGTAATAACTCATCATTTTAATATTTGAAGATGGTTCTGGTACCGGCTGGGAGGGTGACAGCAGGCAGCGCGCCATCCCATAGAGATCCAATCACATCAGGTCACCTTATAGATCCAGATCAATCAGATCCTCCGGATTAAAGGTTCAAAGTTTCTAGCGGGTTGCATCCAGTCACGCTTTACAGGATGAATGCAAGCAATCCCTCACACTGAGCATGCACTCGGCGACAGTGGAGAGGAAGAAACCTCCAGCAGAAACATAGAGGCACAGATCTATAAAGACTTTCTATGTTAGCAAAGCTAACGGTAAGCTAGCTCCACAGGTGTCCATCTAGGAAAGAAGGTTAATCAGACAAGCTCTGATCCAGTTTGGATGAGGGATCAGATGTGGGTCAGGAGGAAGGTTCTACGGTAAAGGTCCCGGCGCTGTTCGCAGTCGGAGTCCAAAGTCACCAAGTGTGGGATTTCATTCTAAGTCACATGACCTGAGTCCACGCCTCAGGACGATGGCCACAGTTCCACTGGTGGGAACACACTGATCCCCTTTATCCTTAACATGGCTGAGCTGGTGAGTGCAGCTCATCGCTATGGCAACAGCCAGCATCCAGATACAGGAAAGGCACGGAGAACAGGTGTTCTAAATGCTCCGTCATTGGGCACTAGAACGTCCACATGATGGAACATTCCTTCCTGTGATTGGCAGGCGTCAGCGGCTGGCACCGCCTCCTATCACCTCCAGAGGGCGCTGCCAGGAGGGATCGTGCTGATGGAGCTGGCCTTTCAGGTGAGACATTTTCAGATGTTCAACGTTCTGACCCTTCCGAGATATGGGGCCCTAGGCAAAGACAGGGAGGGGAGAAAACAACACATAGAACAGCCCCATTCTCCAGATGTAGAAATGTTAATAGAATAGACATCCATTATCTGTTCTAGGTTGTGTCCCTCTCTTCTTGT
>NW_015151230.1:186057-187788 GCF_000732505.1 Cyprinodon variegatus | reverse complement strand
AAAGGATTTTTATCAAAAACATAATTAATGGCAGAAATAAGGAATAGTTGTATTAACCATGGAAACAGAGTAGAAAGTCAGATGCTAACAGGTTCCTGCTGCTTTCCTTCATCTCAGGGATCCTACTTCTGTGTCAAGCAGTACGCGCTGGAGTGTTCCCGCATCCCCATGGGTCAGACGGTCAACTCCCAGGTAAACAGACCCCCCCCACACACACACACATGCATGAATGATCAAAACAAGACCAGACATGCGCTGCTGCTCCTCCATTACGGCCCCTCCTGGTTCTCAGAGGTCAGGACGGCTGCCGCCACAGTGACCTCAGTCAGTAGCAGACATGTTCAGGGTGGATCGGCTGACTGACTCTATGATCACCGCATTTAGCTTCAGAAGGACAGAACCAATGAGAGAAAGGAAGGAAGCTGGTCTGCCGGACACAGAAACTTTTTCCAGTTTATTATTTTTCTCTGAGAGATGATTTAAAGGTTGAAGGCTTTAAATCATGTTCCTAGTTCTACAGATGTGTGAATCCTGTTACAGAGGAAAGATTTTCACGTCTCTTCGCATCATATGAGCTGATTTATTATTAACAAGTTAACTGAAGCTCCTTTGGTTGAACAGGTTTATGAAGAATCCTTCTCTGTGAAATCATCTCCAGAGCTTCTAGAGGAGTTCCTAGAACAGGCCCGGTCAGTTAGCGTACCCTGTCAGACAAGGTATGCTTTAGTTCATAACTTTGGTTTTGTACAAAAAATAGACTTTTAACTACCTCAACAGGCGTGTATCCCTTTCGTCATGTACAAAAAAAATATTTAATTACTTACTTTTTTGGTGTTTTTTGAAGGGTATGTCGACCTTAAATAGTTCTTTTGTACATGACTAAAGGGATACACGCCCGAACAAAACTAAAGGGATAAACACAAATCTGACGTCTTGCGGAGGCATATTGACTATAGTTATGCTGGTCTGACATAACACTGTCCTTTATCAGCGGGTTGAGCTTCTTTCAGTCTTTAGCTCTGATGGTGTTACCCTAACAGATCAGACTCTCCTCAGCATACTGATAGAAGATCTGCAGCATCTGAAGGACCTAAGCTTCCTCTAGAAGTCCAGTCTGCTCTGTCCCTTCTTATAAACAACATTAGCTGGGACACAGGTCCACCCTCCATGCAGTGGATGGAGGGTGAACAGTGTGAACCAGAGACCACCCCGATGAGTAAAACGTTCCCTGTAGAGTCGGATAACATGTTAGGTGGATTGAGTGTTCAGCGATTAGAATATTTCCTCAGAGTAAAGGAAAGATCAAATTGAACTGATGACCTGATGACCCATTCATTCCCATCAGATGCTTATTTTGGTCCAGAAGTGAAGCATCTAAAGCAACATACTGTTCATCAGTAATGCTGAGGACCACTATAAAGTTCTGAAACCCTCGGAAGGCGGGACAAAACCATCTTGGTCACTTTTGTCATAGAAAAAGGATCATCAGCAAAACTAGACATAAAACAGGCGAGAACTTTCAAACTTCCTTCATTGAACCTGTGCAAGGAGCTCCATCTAGTGTCTGCAGTTCTGAGCTGATCATAGTCACACAGTCGGACTTAATTCAGTTCAGTTTATTTCTATAGCTCCAATTCACAACACACGTCAGCTGAAGGCACTTTCCAGTTCACCAGATCATCCAGTCAGATTGATTCAAAGTTTTCTATCTAAGGAAAACCAGCTGATTGC
>NW_015151230.1:184194-184749 GCF_000732505.1 Cyprinodon variegatus | reverse complement strand
CCTCATTAGACCAGTGGGGTGCCTCATTAGACCAGTGGGAGGCCTCATTAGACCAGTGGGAAGCCTCATTAGACCAGTGGGGTGCCTCATTAGACCAGTGGGGTGCCTTACTGGACCAGTGGGTTGCCTTACTGGACCAATGGAAATCCCAATCAGACAAGTGAGAAGCCTTATTAGACATGTAGGAAGCCTCACTAGACCAGTGAAAAGCCTCTTTAGACCAGTGGGAAGCCTCTTTAGACCAGTGGGAAGCCTCTTTAGACCAGTGGGAAGCCTCTTTAGACCAGTGGGAAGCCTCTTTAGAGCAGTGGGAAGCCTCTTTAGACCAGTGGGAAGCCTCCTGAGACTGGTGGGAAGCCTCACTACACCAATGGGAATCCTAATCAGACCAGTGGAGCATCATTACAGACATTTAAAGCCTCATTAGACCATTGGGAAGCCCCATTAGACCAGTGGGAAGCCTCATTAGACCAGTGGGAAGCCTCATTAGACCAGTGGGAAGCCTCATTAGACCAGTGGAGCCTCATTAGACCAGTTGGAAGCCTCACTAGACCA
>NW_015151230.1:176047-182390 GCF_000732505.1 Cyprinodon variegatus | reverse complement strand
GGAAGCCTCACTAGACCAGTGAGAAGCCTCATTAGACCAGTGAGAAGCCTCATTAGACCAGTGGGAAGCCTCTTTAGACCAGTGGAAAGCCTCTTTAGACCAGTGGAAAGCCTCTTTAGACCAGTGGGAAGCCCCATTAGACCAGTGGGAAGCCCCATTAGACCAGTGGGAACCCCCATTAGACCAGTGGGAAGCCTCTTTAGACCAGTGGGAAGCCTCTTTAGACCAGTGGGAAGCCTCTTTAGACCAGTGGGAAGCCTATTTAGACCAGTGGGAAGCTTCACTAGACCAGTTGGGAGCCTCATCAGACCAGTGGAGCTGAGCTGCATGGTCTGCAGAGGTCAGCAACTCCAGACCTCCACTTTTCCACTGGTCTTCAGAGCCTTTCTGTGGTGTTTCACACACTAAGCATTGGCTCCTGGTTCCTCGTCAGAAGAACCAGATTCTAGCTGCGCTGTTTGTTTAACCATCCATGAGAACAAAACCATGTTCTGACACATGTAGGAAATCATGGATCCTTCTTCTCATCCATCTGTCTGTCTTTATGTCTGCCAAGTCCCACCTCATGTCATCTCTCCATCAGGGCACCCTCCTCACCAAACCTCGTTGCAAGCCGTTTCCAGACGCCGCCCCAGTGTGTGACTGTGCGGTATGTTCCTGCTCTTCCTCAGGGGTGTCTCACTTCAATCAGGCTTCACCCCTGATTGCCAATCTGCTTGCTGCATCAGTCTTCATCTTTCTCTCCAAATCTCTCCTTCTTTCTTGTCCAGATATTGGATCAGAATCCTTAGTTTGTTGTTCTGCTCCACCTGTGTCAGCGACAAAACGTCATCCTAGATTAGCTCCAACCACGTCCTGACTTCATAGCCTAGAAGTGAATCTAGTGGCCATCTTGTTGCCCTCCAGGTGTGAGGCAGACCTTTCTGTGATTTCCCTTCCTTTCTCCACTCTCAGCAGGCTGGTTGGTTTTGCTGTTGTGGGTGTTTCAGCTCATTGTCTGTGCATCCTTTCCGCCTCTTTGCTGTAAACAGTCCTACTGACTTTCAATTTGTTGGAGAAGTTGGACCAGTGACCGGGGCCAATTTCCGCCTATAATCTGTGTCGTTTGGCTTACGTCGTCCTTCTGCTGCTGTTCTGCTCCTTGATGTGATGAAATGTTTGAATATAGCTTTTAGACGGACTCTCCTCTAATCAAAAAGGAACCTGACCCGATGAGATCAAGCCTGTAACTAATCAGTCAGTCGGCAGGAGGAAGAATCAGACTGATGAATATTATCAGGAGTCTGAGTGGACATGTTCAGGCTCTCTACCATAATCCTCAGATTAGGTGGTCTAAAAATCTGGGATCGAATGTCTGAGGCAGGTGGAAGGTATGTAAGCCTGCCTAAGCCTCCTGTTTTTCTCCCGTTTCCACCATCTTTCTTTGAACCTTTTGCTTTGTTCCTCAGTAGTTCTATCTTCTCTCCATCGTGATCATTCGTGATCTCTCCTCCGCTGATAGGAACATGGACTGCAGCTCTTCAGCTAGCTTTTAGAAGGTATCCAGGCCAGGCCATGGGCTGTAAAAGGTTAACATGAACCCATCCCCTCTGTCCTAAAGGAAACAGCAATCATCATTTCAGACATGATCTAACTTTGTTCTGATCTTCTACGTATTTGATTTGTAGTGAAAGATGAAAGAAGATACAAAAACCTACAATGCAGCGATAGCGTTGATTCCCTCGCTATCATCGCAGCCCCAACCCCTTTACAAGGGAACAGAAGAACTCGCCTGTTCAGCCAGGCCAACAATTCCCTTTAACGACCCCCTTTCAGAGACATAGACAGGTATGGGGCATTGCAGGCTAAGAAAGAAGCCAAACGACCCCCATTCCAAAGGGGTGGACCCGTTCATCTGTTTCTATTTGCATGATCACTAAACAAAAACAGGGCTTTGTTGGGCTGCTATCTGGAAGAAGAAGAAGAAGTCCATTGTTTGCAGATGCGCAGTGCTTGAGCTTCTGGTAAATCTGCTCGTAGCTCTTCTTCAACAGCAGGATTTACCCACAACACCCTCCGGACTGCCGACTGAATTTCAAACATCTTTGATTTTCCACATCTGACGAGTTCTCCTCTGTCTCATCCATTTGCTGTCTTGCAAACTTCGGACGGGCCTGGACATGTTCTGTGGTACCAGCGAGACACGCCTGGCCAATCAGGATGCGGCAGGATGTAAGGATGTAAGATGAGATCTAATAGATGGAGGGAGATCATCAATGGTCTTGTAGGTCTTCTATTTTATTCCAGTCCTTTTCTTCCCACCAACCTGCTTCCTGTTGAAGGTTCTCTCTTCCAAGCTTGGTGCAGGTCTAAGGTTTCCCTCCTGATGTCCTTCAGCAGCTCTTTGGTCTTGGCCATGGTTTAGTTTAGACTTAGATAATGAGTTCCAATGATACAGGTCATGAGTCAACAGACATCTGAATGCTTTGGTAGTGACCAAATACTAATTTTCCACCATAATTTACTAATTTAAAAAAACCCTATAATGTGATTTCCTGGATTTTTTTGTCTCTCATCATTGAAGTGTGCTGATGAAGATTCTCTGTCATCTAGGTCAGAGTCATTCCAAAAAACAACCACTGGGCTTTCAAGTTTGAAGACGTTTCTCTTCCCATCCTGGAAGCTTTCTCAGTTTAAAATGTCTGGATTAGCGTTGAGTTCCAGGTTTATAGAGTAGCCCAACAAAAGCTTTGTGATGGCTTAGGAAACATGCAAATTGAAGCTGGAAAATAGGTCCACACCATAGGAATGGGGAGTCATTGAGGTTGCATTTGGCCTGCAAAACAGGCAAGATGTCTTTGTCCTATGCATGGCAATGAGGATTGAGATGATAGAGGGAAGGAATCAATTCTATTAGTACTGTGAGGAATGCTCTGATCTTTATATTGGAGAAACCAAACAACCTCTCCACAGACGCATGGCCCAACACAGGAGAGCGCCCTCCTCTGGACAAGACTCTGCGCTACATCTACACCTGATGGACAAAGGACATTCTTTGGAGGACCAGAATGTTCGCATTTTGGACAAAGAAGACAGGTGGTTTGAGAGGGACGTGAAGGAAGCCATCTATGCTAAGAAAACCCAACCTTAAACAGAGGGGGGGTGGACTCAGATTTCAGCTTTCTAAAACTTACAATGCACCTGGAGTTGATCCCTTCCCGCTCTCATACTCCTCGTGGCCATGCAGGGGACCAAAACATCTTACCTGTTTAGCCAGGCCAACACTGACCGTAATGACTCTCCTTTTACAGAGGCATGGGACAGTATCGGGTTTTGCAGGCCTAAAACAACCTCAAAGACTCCGCACTCCTGAGGGGTGGATCTTTTATTGGTGTAATTTGCACGTTTTCTAAGCTACTTTGTTGGGCTGCTCTATAAGCCCGAATCTCAACGCTAATCCGGACATTTTGAATTGAGAAAGCTTTCTGGATAAAAAAGTGAAAGATCTTCAAACTTGGTAAACAAAGTCCAGTGGTCTGTTTTTTTAAACTCATCATTGAATTGAACATATAATGAAATTATAGGACTCTCATCTTTCTAAAAAGGACAACTTGGACAATTAGTGGCTGACTGGATACCTAACTGTACCCCCGTATTGGCTTCCTGTTGGGACAGCAGTCAGACGGCCCCAGGGTCAGTCCAGGCTGAGGAGCGGGTACCACGTCTCTACCAGATGTCCCTTCCACAAACGTACTCGGACCAAAGCTAACAGGTCCATGGACATCTTAGCGCCTCCTCCAACTAATGTCTGATTCTGATGGAAAAGTTTTCCTTCTTCTTCTCTGGAGTCTTCTTTCCAGCAGCCCATGATTGCTGGGAGGAATTCTGAGCTGTAGAATCTATGCATCTAAGGTTAGCAGAAGGTTAGAGTAGGCAAAGGGAACAAAGCTTGATGAAGGCCTGCTATGGCTCTGGAGCAGAGGCTCCTCATCCTGCAGGAGATGAGTACGCCTCTCTGTGATCGCTGCACCTCACAGCCTGTGTTCACCCTTCTGTTGCAGCTGTCCATGCTCTTCACTGAGGAGTGCGATAAGGTTCGGGACCTGATGCACGTCCACTCCTTCAGCTACGACTTCCACCTGCGGGTCGCTCACCAGTACTTGGTCGGGTGCCACATGACGCTTCGACAGGGCTACCAGCTCACAGACTTCCTGGATGACTTCATCTGCCATTACCCGGATATTCCCAAGTTTGGCCGCAATCACGTCTTTCAAGGTGATACTGGTGACCTGTTGGTCAGCAGATGGTGGTAGAGAGCAGGAACTATGGTCTGTCAGGAAAGACCACTGTGATGATGATGATGATGATGATGATGATGATGATGAACCAGAGTAGGCCAACAGTTTGTGATGTTTCTGTAAAGGAAGCTTCTCGGTCTCCACGGCGATGATAACAGCCCACCAGCTCTACAACTACATCATCGACCACGCCAGCACGTACAACATGAAGCCTCTCCGCATGTCCAAGGCCGCAGCCGCTGCTGACAGCAGAAAGGGGATGGCAGACCTGCATGAGTACGCGCTGGTGGCTCTGTGGAACAGGTCAGGACCCGTCCTGCTGCTCACCACGCCGTCCCGCTCCGTCTGTTGGACCTCAGATAACCGTCTCTGTTTTTCCTCTAGTTCTGGCTCCTACAAAGACCTGGAGGGCCTCCACCACCACGACGACTTTGACGTGTCTCTGGTGGTCTGCCATAATGCTGCTCCTTTCGAGGAGCAGTCTGATGGGGAGAGGCATTTGCTGAGGTAACGAGAAGGAACGATCCGACCAGAGAAGCTGTTAGTTTGTTTGATAACGTGTTTATCAGACAGCAGCGAGTTTAAGGTTAATCCAACCATCCAGATCCGGCATCCAAGATGTCTGTGGGTCTACACAGCAGTGACATTTTAAAGTCTGGGTGGTCTCTTAGAACATGGGTGGTCTCTTAGAGAATGGGTGGTCCCTTAGAGCGTGGGTGGTCTCCTAGAGCGTGGGTGGTCTCCTAGAGCGTGGGTGGTCTCCTAGAGCGTGGGTGGTCTCTTAGAGCATGGGTGGTCTCTTAGAGCGTGGGTGGTCTCTTAGAGCATGGGTGGTCTCTTAGAGAATGGGTGGTCCCTTAGAGTGTGGGTGGTCTCCTAGAGCGTGGGTGGTCTCCTAGAGCGTGGGTGGTGTCTTAGAGCATGGGTGGTGTCTCAGAATGTGGGTGGTCTCCCTGCTCATCCGGAGCCAGACCTACCTGTGTGAACCAGTCTTAGCTCAACGTTGGGTTCTCATAGGTAGGTTTATTGTCTCTGCTCGCCCTGCTGATTCATCACCACCTCCACGGTACAGTTTTCTCACTAAGTGGTCACAGTGTTTTGCTTGGACAGTCTGTGGGTGACTTGGTTCCTCTTCATCAGTTACACCTTCCTCCTCAGGCTACGGTTCTACGTCATCATGACCAGTCAGAGGGAGCTGTTCCCCCATCTCACCGCAGACATGCGGCGCTTCAAGAAGCTGCCACAGATCTACCGGGATCCCAACGAGCAGGGCGGTCGCCCCCCCCGGGAACGAGCAGAGAGCAGCAGCTCAAATGGAGAAGGCCAAGACCTCTGGGAGGAGAGGACCTCTGAAGGTGCTGCCATCTCGGCTCCCAGCGACGGCAACGAGTTTTATCCTCTGACAGGAGGACGGCCAGGGACCCAGGGGCTGCTGTACGGCTCCCCTCTGTTCCCTCTGCTCAATAACGAGGTGGCTTCAGCCCGCAAACAGATCCAGGCCAGCGTGGAGCAGGCCATGGGTCACTGCCGCCGAGACAACCTGTGGAGGAGGCTGTTCCATGGAGACCATGTGGCCCTGGACAAGCTGAAGCTGGCCAGGCTGTCCTTCACAGAGCTGGAGGAGCTGCTGCAGGCGGTTCAGAGTCACTCAGTGGGGGACATCGACCCCCAGCTGGTAAGATTACCACACCTGGATGAAACTCCTCCAATGTAAACCTCAGGGCCTCAGCTCCATATGAAATAAACGGGTCTGATCAGTTAATTCTCCACTGACAGAGACTGTCCTGGTTTGTCGTGTTAAAGGAAAATTCCGGTCAGCAAAGAATAATCAGTGGATCATTATTTATCCCTGAAACTAATACGTTTGCGGTGATTTGATGAATTTAGCGTTAATCAGTAAAAAAAAAAAATTTAATTATTTTCGTCACCTTCACTGAGTCTAGGAGCGGCCATCTTTGTCCAAATATAGTAGCCCCTCCCTCCTGCCATCTTCCAGCAGTGACGTCACGGTGCGGTAAGCCTAGCGCCATTCTCCCCGCTTTCCAAGCTAAATCAATGGGAACTAC
>NW_015151230.1:170795-172721 GCF_000732505.1 Cyprinodon variegatus | reverse complement strand
GAAGGACCAGATACCCTATAGAATCATTCTATCACCCTATTAGAGACCTGAAGGACCAGATACCCTATAGAATCATTCTATCACCCTATTAGAGACCTGAAGGACCAGATACCCTATAGAATCATTCTATCAGCCTTTTAAAGATTGGCTGTCTCACCTTTAACCTCTGGAGGGGAGTGGCAGCCTAGTTGTTACGGCATAGAACTTAGAATCCTGAGGTTCTGAGTTGGAGCCCAACTTCACAGACTGCCACAGTGGGTCCCTGACCAAGACCCTTAACCCCACGCTGCTCCCCAAAGGGATGGGTTAAATGCAGAGTTCCGCTCTGTACTTGTGACGGTGGAAGGACAATAAAAAGCTGAGAAAAACCCCAAACCTTTAAAGACCTGCACCGTTTAGCGCTCTGCTCTGACTGTCTGAGGCTCCATGTTTTCACGCAGATTAAAGGCCGTTTTCTTTTTGCAGGATTATTTCCTCAACATGAGTCCAATGTGGTACCAGAGCCTGATCAAAGTCCTGTTGACCCGATTCCCTCAGAGCTGCAGACACTTTGATGATAACGGCGTCCAGTATCTGGTGAGTATTTGCTAAATGGTGGTGCTGGTTCCTCTGATGACATCAGGGTGGAAGCAGTTAGGCTGGTTGATCTTCAGGCTAATCTAGATCATGTCTGGAATCTTTTCAAAGGCGGTTCTGAACCAGAAGTTCACAGACTGCTTTGTGTTGGTCTTCCTGGACATCCAAGCAGGAAAAACTGTAAGTAGATCCAGTAATCGGACCTTTCCACCGGTTCTCTGCTTCTCATGGCTTGTTTTCTTCCCCTCAGAGCCTGAAGGTTGTTTTCCGAGAGCCGCTGCCGTCTCAGCCTCAGGCCAGCAGCAGTCCTCCTCCTCAGCTGGTGTCCATGTACCACCACCTGGAGTCCGTCATCAACACGGCCTGCTACAACCTGTGGACTGGACTGCTGTAGAGCTGAGCCCAGCCGTGCCGCTCAGGTTCACCCATGACTGATTGACCAGGGGGCGCTTGGAGTGAGCTGAGGTGTTCCAGGTTTGATGGTCCGACTTCCAGCTCTGCTGCAGTGCCTTGCTCTGCTGGTTCTGTTCTGAAGGAAACCGGCTCTACATGACGGTGGTGTTAGGAGGTCTGCAGGAGCCAACAGCAGCTCCAGGTTATGGACGTCCTGTTTGCCGCTTATCCCGATGGCTGGAACCATGAAGGGACGGCTTGTTTCTGAGGAGGCTCACAGTCCGCCTGAGTCTGAGAATGGATCAGAACCAGGTCTGTCCTGAGAACCAGACTCTGGGCCAAATGCTGCACTAATGGAATCCCTGTGTAAATAAGCTAAACTTTCTACCTAATTCTGATGAACTGAGTGCATCAGGAGGCTGAATAAAGTGGGTCTGAAGTGTGCAGAAACCTTTGGTCGCTTCTTGTTTCTGCTCCAGAGAAAAGGTGGTTTAATGTGATGCTGTTATAGAAATGAACTCCAAACCTTCAGGTGAATATTGCTTCCCATGAAATGCTAGAAAATATGTGAAATTAAAAACAGGCTCAAGGTCCCGGAAAGTTTTTAAAACTGACACCCATGAAAGCCTTGAAAGTTTTGGGGGGCGGTGTGATTCTCGTGGTCCTGTCCTGGTTATGGTTTCCTGTGTGTCGTTAGCATGTGACCGCATGGCTGCACATCTGAGAGACGGTTTAAGGACCCAAAACGCAAACATCTTGGCTTTTTTCCAGAGACACTGTGGGTTCCTAAGTAGTTTGTTCTTCCTTGGATTTCCAAAAATGTTTAAATCAATCCACTGGACTTTGTTTCCAAGTTTGAAGACGTTTCTCTTTCATCCAGGAAGCGTTTTCAATTCAAAATGTCAGAAATAGCGTTTAGTTCCAGGTTTTATCCAGCAGCCCAACAAAGCCTGGTTT
>NW_015151230.1:168956-170357 GCF_000732505.1 Cyprinodon variegatus | reverse complement strand
TCTCTTTTACCTTCTTAATCCAAGAACAAATGCACTTATTTTAAGAAAAAATGACTATCTTGATTTTTTCCAGTGACTGCCGAGGAGAAACTTCCAGTTCAGATTTTTGCAGTTTGACGTTTTTACAGCGTTTTGTTTTGACACAATGGACAGCGGAGGATTAAAACAATCGATCGAAGGTTTTCGCCTTCCGGCTGCAGCAGAAAGGTGTTCTGGTCAGCGAGGTAAAACTCTCCATCAAATGCTGCCTTATCAATGACGACATGAAAGCCGATACCTACTGCCTCCACCTGCTCATCTAGGAGGAGAGAATCTATGACTGGATGCAATCAGCTCCTTTTTCTCCTGATAGAAAATCTTTGACCAATCTGACTGATCTGATTGGTTCGTCTCTGCAAACTTCCTCAATCAGCCAGATAGAAATGAACAGAATCGTTGACTTTATTATCTGCAGGACGACCCGCATCAAACTTGTTCAGGAAATCTATAAATGATCTCTGACTATTGGTGAAGAAGAGCATAAAAACCACATTTGCTGATTTCAGCATAGCTGAGCTGTTGTCTAGGAGTCAGGGCTAACACATCTAGTTCAAACCACTATGCAGGCTGCAGTGAATCAGCCTCCTCACGGTGGGAAAAATACTTTAATTCATTTTAATTTAGAATCTAATTTAGGATAATAAATGGAGAGGAGGTGGACATTTTGAAGGGCGACTAACAGGCGTTCAGATATTTATTTGCAGCTGCATCATACAAATAGTTAAAAAAAATCTTACATTGTGATTTCTGGACTTTATTTTAGATAATGTCTCTCACAGTAGACATACACCTATGATGACAATTCCAGACCCCGTCCTCACCGTTTATTGAGTTTCCTTCTGGCAGGCCTCAGAGCTGCGAGGCGTCTGAGGGAGAGGAATGGTTTTTCATATTAGGGATAAAAATGTCGGCTCTCAGAACAAGCTGGACTGTTTCTTAGGAATTCATAACATTTACAGGTGCTGGTCATAAAATTAGAATATCATTAAAAAGTAAGCTAATTTGAACCCGTTTCTGGCGCTGAGGGGATTTCCTGGATCTTTGCCTCTTATTCAAATCCGTTGGAACTGCAATTCTCTCCCATTTATCCTCATCTACTGGAAATTTGCCCATAATCCATATGTACCCCTGTATGCTGGAGCCAACCTGGATAATTCTCTAGATTACTGACGTCTCAGCTAAATCAAATATCTGGCCATATTTACGAAGCTTCCTCGTAGTTCTTAACGACAGCTCTCCACGTATTACTCCTGCAGAGAGTCTTTTGTTCTCAAGTGGAAAAAAAACCAATCTGTCCCCAGTAGAAACTATTACATCTATATTAATTTAAGATCTAAACTATTCGAGCCACATCAGTCGTTA
>NW_015151230.1:162158-166085 GCF_000732505.1 Cyprinodon variegatus | reverse complement strand
CCCGACAAAGCACTGCTGCTTCATCAAGCATGGTTTCCTAAAGGGGAAGACAACAGAAGAACTGTTCTTCTCTCAGCTCCTTTGATTCCTGTGTGGAGGCAGAACCAGGAGGGAGGATCCAACAATATTTACTGGGTCATCATTTTATCTCACATTTAATAAAACAGACATTTTATGGGGAAATCCTTTCTCTTCATCTGGAAGGCGATGCGGTCCCCATGGTTACTGGGCCCAGTATCGTCTGATCCAGCCCAGACTCTTCTCTGTGGACTCTGCAGGGAACAGAAGCGGTTATCAGTCGACGCCAATCAACAGTCAGATCAGGATTCCAGGTGAGACGCACCTGACGGCCTGTATTCACAGCCCAGGTAGCCTCGGTAGCCCAGCTTCTCCAGCGTCCTGAACAGGTAGCCGAAGCTCAGCTCTCCGTCGCTGTCGGGTTCATTCCTGCCGGGGACCTGAGCGATCTGAACGTGACCTGAAGGACAGAACGTCTGTTAGAGCGCCACCTGCTGCACATCACCGTCCTGAATGGGAGCAAAGTGGCTTCCTGCAGCCGCTTTCACATCGTCCTGAACAGCAGAGCCTCAGTGGACCAGAACCTGCTCCACGTCTGCACTCCTTCCCATAGACATTATAAACACAGAAGCCTCATTGGACGCTGGCCCACGTGCCTAGAGGGCGGCCATCTTGGATCAGACCATAGGAGGCGCCTTAGATTGAATTTTAATCACATGAAAGAGTCAGAGATAATATTACAATAATTACAGAAAGACCAAAACTAATTCTAAAATTAACTTTCAGATATATTACACAGATTTATTTGGATTAAAAACTAAACTGAACTTAAACTGGATGAGATATATGCAAAGTTATATATTTGCAAATAAATATTAATATGATAAACACAAAGTTTTATATAAAAACATGTTTTACAAATGTATATTTATATGATGTATTTTTAAGGATTGCTCATTGATAATAAATATTATGATCTATAGAGGAAAATTAGTTGTGATTTACAAAAGAGAGTAAAGTTATTTGTTTTTCTTTTTATTAACTTAATGTTAATTCTTATTTATTTTTTCTCACTGTCAGGACTTTTGTTATCAAATCTTAGTGAATGGTAAATTTATGTTGTGTCTAACGGCTTTTTGTCTTCATAAACTGATTAAAAAACAGATGTTCATAGATGCATTAATAATGAATAAAAAAAACATAGTTTGAAAAAGTTTTAGCCCAGGGTCTTTCTGCATGGAGTCTGCATGTTCTCCCTGAGCATGGTGGGTTCTCTCCGGGTACTCCAGCTTCCTCCCACAGTCCAAAAACATGACTGATAGGTTCATTGGCTTCTCTAAATCCTCTTTAGGTGAGTGTGAATGATTGTTTGTCCTGCTTGTCTCTGTGTTGCCCTGCGATGGACTGGAGACCTGACCAAGATGGACCCCGCCTCTCGCCCACTGACAGATGGAGATAGGCACCAGCACCCCTCGCCACCCCAGCGTGAAGGAAAATGGATGGATGAATTTCAATCGCGGACGTAGAATTTGACTCCAAGGTTATTTAGAAAGATGTGAATGTTCATATGGATGTTGGCAATGAAAGTAAAAAAAAGAACTAAATGCTGCCTTTGAAACATTTGATTTAACCCAGCATGTGTCTAAGGTCAGTCATCACAAAAGAAACACACCAGACATCCTCAAACTCAACGATATTTCTGACATTTTGAGTTAAAGAAGCTTCCTGGATGGAAGAGAAACGTCTTCAAACTTGAGAACAAAATCCAGAGAATTGATTTTTAACTACTTTGGAAAATCTTCTCATGTTTTAGCAGCAAAGCATCTCTGACATGTTGGAGCCATATGAACCACCTCAGCCCTTCAGGTCCTCACTGAGGCGTCTCCTGGTGGTCATTAGGGTGGTCTATTGGGCAGTTTATTCAGACTTTTTTATTTAATCGTATCACTTAACTCCAGCTGTTGACCTCCAGCACAGTTAGACCGGTTTAAAGCGTGCGGATCATATGGGCTCCTGAATGGGGGGGACCTCGGAGCGGTTCTGGCGTCCTACTCACCAATGATGGGGAAATACTTGTGAATGTTCTGGGTCAGGTTTCCATCCATGATCTGCCAGTGATAAAGGTCCTGAAACAGTGGAGGAGACAGTGAGACCCTTAGAACCTGCTGAGGCGGAGCCTCTCTGCCGCAGCACCGACCATCTGGAGCTGGATGTTGGGCTTTCCCACCTTCTCCAGGATCGCTGCAGCTGGAAGACAGGAGAAACGTTTTCAGCAAACGTTACGCTGCTACACCAGAGAGGACATTAAATTATACCAACTCTGCTGCAGCTCATTACTAATCTCTGCTAAACCAATCACAGCGGGAGGCGGGGCCATAATGCAGCAGGACTTTTCTGTTAGCGTAGCATTAATCTTTTTTATCGAGTCCATTCTAACCTATTTTAACATCTGGCTGCTGGAAGACGTGTCTTCATTTCCCTCACAGTCCAGTTATCTGATTGGTTCTAAACTGTTTCCATTCAGCCTACAGGTCCCGCCTTTTTAGGCCGCGCTCCACCCTCCCTCAGGCTGGAGGCGGTCTGGCTGTTAACTACCTCTAAACATTCCCTTTTCAAACTGGGCGTAATACTGGAGATGAAGGCAGAGTGGCGGCAGCCTTCAGCAGCCTCACCTTGATGAGGCGAGTCCAGGAAGTAGCGGGGGTCGGTGATCCTGCTGTTGATTGGCTCAATCAGCCCAGTGATCCCTTCCTGTTGGACCCATTCCCATTAGTCAGGAAGAAAACCTGCCTACAATTTTACATTTTAAATAACTGTAAGAAATGGGAAATATTTTATTATTCCTTTGGGACAAAAAGGTTAATTTAATTCTTTAATGCATACATGGTGAGAAATATCTATATTTCTTACATTCACAGAAATGTGGCAGTTTTGGTTTTCCATACCTGCTCCAGACGCTTCAGTCATTCTGGGGTCAAATTCAACACACCTGTAATCAATCCCAGCTGGTCTGGTCTTACTTAGAATAGATAACCAGCTGCTGGCAGAAGCTGCTGAGGTTTTTGCATCATTACTGCTCTGGAGAAACTTAATGTTCTGCATTTTCCTGCAGCGAAGGGAAGCTTTATGTATTTTACTTTCAGGAGTTTAGATCCTGAATCTGACCAGGCTTTTCCTTTAAGTGACAGAAAACTGTTTAACACTGAGGAATTCCTGTTAATGGTTTTATTATCATTTTTTTTTCTCTTTAGGCTGAATAAGGTATATATTTTTATTTGTGCAAACATGGGAGTGCAGATTGATGTGGAGCTGCACCACAGAGCAAACATTCCTGCTGGACGGAGATCTCTGTGAAAAGAAAAGCAGAATGTTGGCGTGGAACCTTCTGGACTGTATGACATCACTTACCTTGGAGAGGATCTCTGCTGCATAGCGTAGATTCTGAACAAACACCTCCTCCATTTCCCTGCAGACGGCTGACCTGGAAGCGCCGGCGGGGATCCTTCCTGCCATCAGGTGGATCCTGCCCCGCCCACAGAGAGACACCTTTATTTCTACACTCATTAGGATCTTCCTTTGTTCAAATCAATCTTCCAATAAATGATCGTTCCTGACAGACAGACTGTGACCTCACTGTGCTGTCATCAAAACACCACCAACAGAACCTCAGCTGTTCTTTACATCTTTCACACACTACAGGAACACACCTGGTCTAGTTAAAGCCCGGCTCAGGATGTAGAAAGAGTGGAACCTTTAATGGTTCCACAGGCTCCTCTCCTGTGGAACCAACTACCAGTTTTAGTCCGTGAGGCAGACACCCTGTCTACTTTAAGGCTAGGCTTAAAACTTTCCTTTTTGATAAAGCTTCTAGTTAGAGTGGCTCAGGTTATCCTGAGCTATCTCTATAGT
>NW_015151230.1:160174-161183 GCF_000732505.1 Cyprinodon variegatus | reverse complement strand
CAGTACCCGATAGTCATAGTCTGATAGTCTGAGCCGCGGTAAAAGACGCATTCAACATGGCGGCGACGCGAAGTGCCTACGTCACGACGACCAAGCCCTATAGGCTTAGACTGCTGGAGGACATAGGGACCCCTTTTTCATCATTCTGCACTTTCCTCCATCATCATCATCATCATCATCATCATCAGCTCCCTGACCTCTTGCAGTCCAGGGCTCTGGCATACTTCACAGACAGGTCCAGACCGTGTCTGAAGTCCTGCTCCCTCCCAGGAACCGCCCCCAGTCCCAGATCTCCTGCCTGCAGGTCTCCTGAAACACAGCCAACTTTATTAGGATGAAGACCGTGAACAGGAGCAGAGAGGAGCAGGCCGGAGCTCTACCTGCTGGGGTGTTGAGGAGGACCACCTCCACTCCTGCAGCCTCCTTGGCCTCCTGCAGCTCCGCCAGGTCGGAGTCGTAGAGCCAGGCCGCCTCCACAGCCTGAAAGCCCGCAGAAGCAGCCGCGGAGATCCGGCTGCTGAAGTCCGGAAGCTCCGTAAACAGCCACGAAATGTTAGCGCAGAACTTCAGCGCAGCCATGTTTGTCCGGGCCAACGACCCAGCGGTCAGACCGCCGCTTAGTACGTCAACCACGCCGCCATATTGGGAGAGGCACGAAGCTTCTCCTCTTCTCCTGCTCTCTAATAGGAGCTTACAAACAGATCATAAATGTTTAGCGCCACCTACTGTAGAAGAGTGGGACTCTGTTCTGCAGCTCTTATATTTTCCAGATGATTCACGTTTAGAACAAAAAACTGAAGAAAAAAGATCTGTTTTTTTTTTCTTTTAATGAACAATAATATTCAGTTTCTGCCTGTTTTTCCATTTTTTTTAACCACAGTGTTTCCTCCCACTCACATTCAACAGGTTCAGGGGCGGATTTAGGAAATTCGGGGCCCCTGGCAAAGACAGGCAGGGGCCCCTCTGAATGGAGAAGACAACACATAGAACAGCCCCATTCTCCAGATAG
>NW_015151230.1:148850-155407 GCF_000732505.1 Cyprinodon variegatus | reverse complement strand
ATGACATGATGGGAATTGGAGCTATAGAAATAAACTGAATAGAATTTAAATGTAGCCAACATTTGGAAGAAGAATGTTTTCAAGATGACTTGGATAATAGCGCGTTGTGACAAACACCAGATACAGCACTGGGACTTGATCAACAGCCGATACCGCACCGTGACGTCACAAAGTTAAAAGTCCCATATCTTCAAAATTCTCTGCAGTTGTTTTTTGACATGATGCAGAATAAAAATGAAGTAATGACACGTGTCTATTTTCAAACATGTCTTTGGAGTAAATCTCTACACTGTGAGATCAATAAAGTCAATCAATCAATACTGCTATTCAAAAACAAACTTTATTTTTGAGAAGAAAAATAAGTTTGATTCATGTTTGAACTGATGCAGTTTAGGCTGTTTTACTCACATTATTTTCATGTATACATTCAAACTAGAAGGTTTTAGCTTTCAAATAATGTTTCCAACATGTAATTAATGTGTATTTCACATATGAAGTGAAGAATAAAATAATAAAGCTCATCTTTCATAAACATGTGAAGTTTGATGTTTAGAAGGTTTGAAATGAGGCGGAGAAACTCCTTCCAATCCGTGCGCGCTCCCGCTGAGGGATGGAGGCGCGTGAGCGGCTGGAGCAGGACGCTTCATTTCCAGTCCTCCCAGTTCAGGAGGGATCAGCTGCAGGATTACTGCTCTGGAAACCTCAGCTCTACTTTGATGGATCGGATGGGAGCGCAGAGCTTCAGAGCATGGTGAGTCTGACACCCATAGATCCACAGATGGAGAGTTTTCACGCTGCGTGGAGAGAAACCACTGGAAGCCTGTTTAAATGCGTGGATTGGAACTGTCACTTTTACCAAGAAAACTTCAGAGCATTTTCTACCTAGAATGGTTTGATGAAGCTAAAATAAAACTTTTATTATGTTTTATTTAAACACCGTAAATCTGAATAGATATTTTTAAGCATCCAGTTTTAATTTGAATTTAATTTTTCTCAGCGACATTAGAGAAACAAAGCCAGCAGGTGATCCAGTCTATTCTGGGTTTGATTTGTTTTCTACTGTTTTTAAAATGCAGGATTAGATAACAGCAAAGAAATAACTTAAAAATTCATCATGTTTTCAGGAATTCAGTTTTAGAAAGACATGAATAGATATTGTTTCTTTTTTCAATTTAGTGTCTATTGAATTAATTAAATGGCAAATATTTGATGCAATGAATGAAAAAGACAAAACAAAAAACAAACTGTAAATTTGAATGCTTAAAATAATAATTAGGGGTTTGATGACCTGCTAATTAATCAGCTAATTTGATCAGAAGAATGTTTTAGAAATATAGTTCTAGATGTGCCTTTTTTTCTCAGATCATGGCAGAATTGTGATCAGCTGTAGATGCTGCTTCTCTGTTTGTATCGTTTAATTTCCACTAAGGTCAAAGTTCAGTCCTGCTGGTTGCTGGTTGCTGCATTGCTGCTATCAGACTCCATAGATTGATGGTTTTCAGAAGCTGTCATCCACCAGAGTCTGACAGCCTGCAAAGCCAGAAGGGACTTTATGTCTTTCTCCATCCTGCAGGTCAAATCATACAAAATGTCAAATAAAATCACATCGTTATCTTCCTTGGATGGACTGATTGTATCATCTGGGTTTATTCTACACTTCATCGCCTCTTGGGGCTCCAACAATTCAAAGGGGAATTTTTTTTCTGTTATCAATGATACAGAAAGAGAATGATATCAAAATGAGGAAATTCTGCAACAGGGTGAGATAGATGATGAATGAATGGTTCTTTATGGATTAGGACACACTGAATGCAGCCTGTCAGGTTCTGGGTATTCTGTACATTCTGATCTAAGGATAAATTAGAGGCAGATCTTAGTAGTGCTGAATGATTTTGCCAAAAATCTAAACTGCTATTTAAATTTGATTCAGATTTTTCTTTGCATGAAGCCCAAGCTTATATGGATGTTTCCCCCACTTTCAGTTTTTGAAGGCTTGCTTACCCAGAATCCATTGTTGCAGGACTTTTCTGTGAAAAATTCTTTACTTTTTCCTTCCATGCACGGATCTGTGTATTAGCTGCAACTAACCCATGTCAGAGATAGCGTTGGGTTCCAGGTTTTATCCAGTAGCCCGACAAAGCTTTGTTTTTGCTTCGAAATCATGCAAATTGAAACGGACAAATGGGTCCGTTTCTATTTGCATGTTTTCTAACTAAAACCAGGCTTTGTTGTCATTCTGCACATCTCTGATGTTGCTGCTATTTACAAATATCCATTACTGTAAAATGTCCTTAGCTGTTACTGATTTTTTCATTCTACAGATACACAGTAGTTATATTGTAAAAACGCCAAAATAAATCAAGAAGTTCAAAAACAACTGAGCCAGACTCAAAATGATAAAAGAAAAAAGGAATCAGCAGAGCTGCATGTGAAACAATCAGGCCATTGAACCGTCTCATTCCATCGTTAAAACCCCCCAATCTATGATGCCTTTGCTTGTGCTTTATGTAGCAAACTGTAACATGTATTACAACCTTACATTGTTCTGCAATATACATGTTTCAATCTTCTAAACTTGCGTGTTTTTTTCCTCCTAAATTTGTGTGTTTTTTTTCGTACAAATTTGTTACTTTTTCTCTTTCACTTGTATGTTTTAAGTAAATTTGCGTGTTTATTCTCTTGCAAATGCCACTTTAAACTTTTTTCATCTTCGATTGGCCCTAATACGCCGTCATACCTGGAAAACAAAGACTAAACGTTGATCTTTGTGTTTCTTCAAGCCTCTGAGGGTGAAACAGATCCTCTGGTGGGCCCCCACCTCTGGAGCTCTGGATCTTGGTGTCTTGTTGACGACGACAGAAGGATGGATTATTGGCTTTTCCTGCTGTTAATGCTTTTAAGCTAAAAGCAGCGTTTATAGAAAGATCTGCTGCATCTCTGGGTCAAAAAAGATTCTCCAAATAAAGATCCCAAAGATCAATAAAGCTCACATTGTTTGCAGCCAGGATTTCATATTCTGGCCCCTGGCAGACACCTGAGTGTGGCCCCCGGTGACCGCATGGTGCTTTTCTGACACTGATTGCAAAAAAGTTAAAAAACAATCCACTGGACTTTGTTTCCAAGTTTGAAGAAGTTTCTCTTCCCATCCAGGAAGATTTTTCAGTTTAAAATGTCGGAAATAGCGTTGAGTTTGAAGCTTGTTTTTGGTCTACTATATATGGTCCAAAAACTTGTTTAGTCTTAGAAAATATGCAAATTGAACCAGAAGAACAAGTCCACCCATCTTCACACTTTGAAACCAAGTCCAGTTAATTGTTTTTTAATGTTTTTGGAATGACTATGACCTGCATGACTGAGAACTTTCTCCAGCGTATTTCTGACGCTGAGTGAAGAACCCCAGAGCTGTGGGTCGGGTCCTAGCTCTAGCTTAGAGCGCTTTGGGATCCTGACAGGGAAATGCTCCTTCTACCATCTGTCCTCTCTAAAAACTCCTCCCTGCTTTGGCCAATGTTAGTTTAACCGAAGGCTGAGTGGGTTTTTTTTAAGTGGTTCTGAAATCATGAAAATATTTCAACCTAATTTTTATATTTATTCAGTTTTATTACATAAAAAAAATCTTATTTACTCTTTTTTATTAGATCATTTTAAAAACAGTCCTATAAAATAAACCTTATATGATGCATATTTATTTTATTTATTTAAAATACACAAATATTAATTTTTATTTTGACTCAACTGAATGATAATATTCTGTGATGGACTGGCGACCTGTCCAGGTTAAACCCCGCCTCTCGCCCCCCCGCTTGGGATTAAGCTTGTAAGAAAATATCTGGATGGATGGATGAATACTAATACGTGTATTTCTCAAACATAAAGTTTATTTATTTGAGTTGCTTAATAATAACCTTTATACAATTCAAACAATTAACTTTGATATGAAAATATAAGCCTGATGATGTATTTTAACTAGATAAGCTTTTATTATACAGTAATAATGAAGGTTTATTCCACAGGTCTGCGTTAAAATCATTTTACATAATAAATTTAGGGGAGTATATACCGTGTGTCCCCACATATTTTAAGTTGTTTTAAAAATTGTACTTTTACACTTTTCCTTCTACAAACTTGTTTTTAAAAATTAGGATTTATGCTCCTACTGGAGTAATAAGCATGAATACTTCTGACACCTCAGGCTGTCTGTATCCAGCGAGGTTAGAATTCACTCATTTATCTTCATTAAAGGTTAACAGGCGTATTTTATTCTGATGTTTGGAGTTAATGCAGGTAGAAAATAAAGTTATGTCCTGTGTTATCATCCCATCAAGCGCGCTCATATTTTAATCTCCAGTTCAGACTGACCGCTCTCTGATTGGCTGACCTCCTCTGAATGCGCTTTGTTTATTTAGAAACATTTTTTTTTTAATAATCATATTTTTCCAATCATGCTTTTCTGAGCCATGAGTTTCAGGACCGTTAGTTTTTAAACTCTTACCTCTGCTGGATTCGTCTCATACAGAAAGATTTTTCTGTTCTCTATCAAACCCAAGCGAGGCCCTGTTCCACTGCGCTTCACTGATGGGTAGAAATCCTGACCATATGTTTAGCTTCCAATGTTTGTGTCCAGTCAGCTGTGAGTTGAGCGGCGAGCGGACGGTCAGGGTGCGGGGCTGTTTCTCTGGGGGCGTGACGTACTCTGCCACTGAACCGAAGGCAGCATGGTCCAGGCTCCAGGAGGATGTGACCCACTGAGGCTGGCACAGCCCAGGGCCCTGGCAATCTGCTCCATCCTTATGACTGGTGTGCTGGAAACGTGCTGAATTACTATGCAACAGGAAAATAGAAGCATTAACAGTTTATAGAACAACCATGAAATAGAGGAAAAATCTGCACAGATGAAACTTGTTAGAACAAAACCAGCATCGATGGCTCCATGTTTCACTTCGTGACGCCTGTGATGATAGAAAGGTAGATATAGATAGAGTGTGACCTCAGATAGGTCAGGGAACAAAAAAAGACTTTGAAGTTATAAACACGCTGATTAAAAAACATCCATAAAAATGTGTTGCTGACAAACAAACAAAAACGGAAACATGAGTGGAGCCCAGGCTGAGAGACTGATGGAGGAAGAAGGACTCAATTTAATTTAACTCACTGTATTTCTATAGCGGCAATCAAGGCATTTTACATTTACAGAGATCATTGTCACAAATCCATCTCTCTCCTCAGGTAACCTCTCACAGAATATCCAATGACTGAGAATAGAATAGAATAGAATAGAATAGAATAGAATTGAATAGAATAGAATATTGGAGAGACTGAAGCAGCAGAGCTTCTGCATCTCTGTATCTACACAAAAAAGATTGAGGACCACCTGCAGGGAAGGAAAGCCCCTAGCTGAGCATAAATGACTGATCAGAATATTCTAAAGACTGTAGTTCAGTGACATCACCACCAGGAGGAGCTAAAACCAAGGACGAAGCAAAAAGCACCTCTTAGACATAACAGATTGTTACAAACTGAAAGCCAAAGCTGCAGCAGCAAACGTGTGGCTGCATGTTGGAACATTTCAGAACAGTTTGCTGTTTAATATGAAACGACCTTTCAGCAGGGCATACAGGTACGCTCACCTGTCCTGATCTAAGAGCTCATTAGTACCAGATCTGGGCCTGATTATCTACATCTGTAACATCTGGTGACCTCACTGATCCTCTTTGGTACCTCAATTCATCCAGTGGTGAAGTGTTCAAACTCTTACCCTAACCCTCTAACCCTTTATGGGAGAGTCTTTTAATAGCTGACTCCTAAAATCAGCATATGATGCCCGTCTGGACGACTCGAGGGGGAAAGGATGCAGCAGCTGAATCAACAACAAGACACCAGGATGAATGTTTGGACTATATCAGTGAACAAATATGCTGCATTCAACCAAGAACTCGTCTCTGAATCTGGATCCTCAACTAACTTCCACCAAACCTGACAGGTTCATTGCGACCCCTTTAAAGACCTGAGCTCCAAACCATGACTTTGTTTTGCAGACCATAGTTTTACTTTCTTTCTCCACCATCAATGATGTGTTTCTAAGTTAAAATCTCTTAAGGTTACTTTTGTCTTTTATCCACAAATGATTGAAAGTTTATGAATACATTCTAATGTCTGTTTGCAGATTCACTTCCATGACCTCATGGGATATTAAGAGCAGAACCAGGACCTACAGAGGTGGAACCGTCTGTCAGAACATGGACCTTGAATTAAGAGGACTGTTACTTTTCTACAAGGCAGTTCTCCATTTCCTGCTGGTAGCCAGATTGGTTCTGCCTTCTGGCTCAGTGAGTAAGTATGACAATTAAAAACAAAATATAGAGCTTTAATGTTCCAACTGACTTACTGAAAAAACTTGGGCTTAAAATCCTAGCAGAGGTAATAAACAAAATCTTTGCAGTTAGGTTCAATGTTTTATACAAAAGAAGTAAACAAGGATGAATTACTTCTAACGAGCAAAGTGTTGATCCAGGCTTTCTGTTGAGTTTTCATCACATTGAAAGCCTTGAAAGGAAACT
>NW_015151230.1:136589-143675 GCF_000732505.1 Cyprinodon variegatus | reverse complement strand
TAAACTGTTTCAGAGGAGTGATCATAGCGCTCTGCATCAGCAGTGCTGCGTCTGACTCCCTGCCAGCTCCCATATCAGCTTGATTGATTGACTGATTTACTTCATTGATCTCACAGTGGATAAATTTACTTGTTACATCAGCTCAGACAGTCAAAGGAGAGGACGAAGGAGCTAAAGGAAGGAAAAGGTGCATGGGATATATACAGCCATGGCCAAAAGTATTGAGAATGACACAAATATTCTATTTTCACCTGATCTGCTGCCCTCTGGTTTTCATGTCAGATGTTGTCATCACATACAGAAATACAATTGCAATCATATTCTGATAGACATGGGCAATGTGGTGTCAACAAGTCATCTCCATGTCATGTCTTTGTTCTACCCAGCCACTGAAGCAGGTGAGTCCAATCTTCACTGTGAATTAACCTGTGCAGATTGGACTCACCTGGTTAATTGGCTGGGTAGATTAAATACATGACATGGAGAGGACTTGTTGACTCCACATTGCCCATGTCTGCATTCTGAGTAACCAAAGCTTTTAATGACAGTTAAAATGAGTTAATGCAGCAAGTCAATATTTGCAGTGTTGACTCCTCTTCTTCAGGACCTCTGCATTTCTCCCTGGCTGCTCTCCATCAACTTCTGGACCAAATCCTGACTGATAGCGTCCATTCTGCACAATCAATGCTTGCATTTAGTCAGAAGGTTTTCGTTTGTCCGCCGTCTCTTGATGATTGATCACAAGTTTTCAATGGGATTAAGATCAGGGGAGTTTCCAGGCCATGGACCCAACATCTCTCTGTTTTGTTCCCTGAGCCAGTTAGATATCAGCTTTGCTTTATGGCGAGGTGCTCCATCATGCTGGAAAAGGCATCGTTCATCACCAAGTTGCTCTCGGAGGACATTCTGGTTCCATTCTTTATTCATGGCTGTTTTTAGGTCAGACTGGGAGAGAGCCGCCTCCCTTGGCTGAGAAGCAACCCCACCATGAATCGTTTCAGGATGCTTTACAGTCGGCATGAGACCAGACTGGTGGTAGCGCTCACCTGGTCTTCTCCCAACAAGCTGTTTTCTAGATGTCCCAAACAGTCGGAAAGGGGATTGCTGAGAGAAAATGACTTTCCCCCAGTCCTCAGCAGTCCCCTCCCTGGACCTTTAGCAGAATATCAGTCTGTCCCTGATGGTTTTCCTGGAGAGAAGTGGCTTCTTTGCTGCCCTCCTTCAGACCAGGCCTTGCTCCAAGAGTCTCCGCCTCACAGTGCAGATGCACTCACACCTGCCTGCTGCCATTCCTGAGCAAGCTCTGCACCGCTGGCAGCCCCATCCCGCAGCTGAAACACTTTCAGAGACGGTCCTGGCGCTCGCTGGTCTTTCTTGGCGCCCTGGAGCCTTTTTGGCAGCAATGGAACCTCTCTCCTTGAAGTTCTTGATGATGCCATAGATTGCTGACTGAGGTGCAATCTTTCTAGCTGCCATTCTCTTTCCTGTTCGGCAATCTTTGTGCAGTGCAATGATGACTGCAGGTGTTTCTTTAGAAATAACCATGGTTCACAGCAGAGAACCGATGATACCAAGCAGCAGCCTCTTTTTAAAGTGTCCAGTTGTGTCATTCTGACTGAATCCTGACAGATTGATCTCCAGCCCTGTCCTCATCACCACCCACACCTGTGTTAATGGACCAATCACTGAAACCATGTTAGCTGCTCCTTTAAGGCAGGGCTGCAATGATGCTGAAATGTGTTTTCAGAGATAAAGTTCATTTTCTAGGCAAATATTGACTTTGCATTTAATTGCTGTTACGCTGATCACTCTTTAGAACATTCTGGAGTTTATGCAAATTGCCATTATAAAAACTGAAGCAGTAGACTTTGTAAATATTAACATTTGGATCATTCTCAAAACTTTTGGCCATGACTGTACAGTATATGTAGCGTCTCATTGTAGAGTCTGGTTGCAGCAGGGATGAATGACCTGCAGTAGCGCTGCTTTTTACTAACAGGCTGTAAAAGTCTTTGACTAAAGGAGCTGCTCAGCTCCTCTCCAGTCTGCTGCAGAGGGTGGAAGGTGGCGTCCATGATGGATGGAAGCTTGGACAGCTCCCTCCTCTCAGCCACTTCCTCCACTGAGTCCAGAGTGCAGCCTAGGACAGAAAGTGACCTGTTTCTGAGACATCCCACATCATAAAGCACATAAAGAGAGGAGTATCAGACCTCTGCTAATCTACAAAGCCCCACCGTCCCTTTAAACTTTCAGCTCCAACAAGGAGAATACTGATCACAGATGCAGCCAAGAGACCCAGATCCCTCTGGATGAACTGCAGAGATCTAGAGCCGAGGATTGAGACTGTCCATGGGACAACTATCAGTTGTATGCTGCACACATCTGGCCTTTATGGAAGAAAAGCATTGCTGAAAGATATCATAAAAAGTCTGCGTCACCAGGGAGACACAGCATACATGTGGAAGAAGCTGCTCTGACCAGATGGAACCAACAATGCAAAACATGCTTAACGTAAAAGCAACATAGCTCATAACCCTGAACACTGACAAACATGGTGGTGGCAGCATCATGGTTTGGACCTGCTTTTCTTCAGCAGGGAAAGGGGAGATGGTTGAAATGGACGGGAAGATGAATGGAGTCTTAGACAGGAACCTTTTGGAAGAAAACCTGTTGGAGTCTGCAGAAGACCTGAGACTTGGATGGAGATTTATCGTTAGAATGGAACAGTTCACAGATAAACACATCCAGGTGTTTAAATGGCCTAGTCAAAGTCCAGACCTGAATCCAATCCAGAATCTGTGGAAAGAACCGAGAACTGCTGTTCAAAGATGCTCACCATCCACCCTCACTGAGCTCCAGCTGTTTGCAGGAAGAATGGGAAACATTTTAGTCCCTCAGTGAGCAGAACTGATAGAGACGAGAGAGCTGCAGCTGGAACGGCAGCAGAAGGTAACCCTAGGAGGCTAAATCATTTTCACACACAATTTTTAAGTTTTTATTTGTTAAAAAACATTAAAATATCCAATAAATTTCAAAAATATCCGATTCATGATTGTGTCCCACTTGTTGATATAAAATTATGATTTTATATCTTTATGTTTGAAGCCTGAAATGTGGCAAAAGGTTGGGAAGTTCAAAGGGGGCTGAATATTTTTGCAAGGCGATGTGTATATACTGTATGTATCGGCCAACTTATATATTTAACAGACTAATATTTATAGTGATTCACTTGCATGGCAGTCCAGTCAGTTTTTGACTTCTGGAAGGAGAGGTCAGGTGGGCTAGTGCCGGCGAGTTTCATTGCAGCTGGAAGACTGATTGAGGAGAGTTGGTCCAACCTCAGTCCAGAGGACATCTTGTTCCTGCATAGCAACATATAAGGTTCCTGGACTCATCCAAGAATGTGTTTAATGCTTGAATAATATATTAGTTTAGATAGTAAACCCTAATTAGTTTGTGGATATTTTCTTACAAATGGTCAAGTCTGGAAGTTTATCTGAGCATAGATCTTTTTAGGTGGATTTTTATGTTTTAGTTTCAGCAATTTGAAAATTAAAAGTAACTCCATTGTTCAAAGGAAACAATCAATTTGTAAAAGGCAGCATTGTGCATTTTGTTTATTCAAATAAGATAAGCATGGTCTGTTTCCTTGTTTGTTTCTTTATTATTCATTTATTTTTATTGCTTTTACATTAACTGGCCTTTACTCGAGCTAAAAACAGGAACCTAACTAACCCTTCATAGACATTCCGGTTCAGTGTATTGCCTGAACACTTAATGAAGACAACATTGGGAGTGCCGCAGTCATTCTGAATGGGGGTGGGAGTAATTTTACCAGGAGTGGAACGGGACTTTATTTTTACTCTGGCCCAGGATCGGGACGGGACACACATTTTTTCTGTGGGAGTGGGATGGGACAGGAGTGAAAATCCACTCCAGTGTAACCCTCTACGGGACACTGATGGACAATGATGGAAACTGCTGGACAATGATAGACGCTAATGAACACTGATGGACACTTGGTGGACATTAATAGAAACTGCTGGACACTGATTGAGACTGATGGATGCTGGTGGACACTGATGGACACTGGTGGGTGCTGAAAGACAATGGTGGGCTCTGGTGGACACTTGATGGACACTAATAGAAACTGCTGGGCATTGGCAGACACTGGTGGACACTGATGGCCACTGATGGATGCTGATGGATGCTGATGGACACTGATGGATACTGGTGGACACTGGTGGACGCTTGATGGACACTAATAGAATGCTGTTTGAGACTGATGGACACCCCTGGACACTGGTGGACACTGGTGGGCGCTGATGGACACTGATGGATGCTGATGGATGCTGATGGACACTGATGGGTACTGGTGGACACTGGTGGACGCTTGATGGACACTAATAGAAACTGCTGGGCACTGATGGACAGTGGTGGACATTGATGGGCACTGCTGGATGCTGATGGACACAGGTGGGCACTGATGGACACTGGTGGACACTGATGGGTGCTGATGGGCACTGCTGGACGCTGATTGGAAATTTGATGGACACTAATAGAGACTGATGGACGCTGTTGAACACTGATGGACACTGCTGGAGACTGATGGACGCTGGTTGACATGGGAGGACACTGCTGGGAGCTGATGGACACTGCTGGACACTGATGGGTGCCTGCACAGACTGTATTTTTCCAGAGCGGGTTAGCGTCTCTGACGGTGTTCATGAAGCTGCCTGTTGTGTAACATCGCATGTCCATAAGTAGTCATTGATATGTGGAGGACTGAACTTCAGGACTGAACTCCTGCAGGTCCAACAGCCAACATGATGAAACTCCCAGTCCCTCCATAAAAACCTGTATCACTCATCTAAGTGTCTTTAATCGTGATCCAAAGGATTCACAATCTGCACTACGATTTCTATTTACATTTTTTTTTTCATTTTATTTTTATTTAGCTTCATATAGCAAACCAGAAACCAGTGAATGAGAAAAAAGGAGGAAAAAACCCAAATAAATAAACTATTATAAATCAAACAAGGGTAAGGGCAGATAGGTAATGCTTCAGAACATATTTTATTTTAACTGCTTCCTTTATTCTGATGCTGTTTTGTTTCTTTTTCCCTCTGAATTAAATCTTGTCTTCAGTCAAAGGACACGTCAGCTGATTGGCTGAAAGGTGGAGCATTTTTCCAGGATTCAGATCCATTCTGAACAGCTAGCCTGACCCGCAGCAGGTTAATGTTCAGAGTACGTTACCATGGTGACCAGCCTGGCTAAGAAAGAAATCCAGCTTAGTGGAACCAGAAAGTCTGAGTTGAACCTGAAGTTAACTCAGTAATCCTGCTTCCTGGTTCAGGTCTCTGTTCATGTTAACATCATCAGCAGCTGAAGCAAAGCTCAGGTGGAGCTCAGTGGACCCGTCCGTCCGTCCGTCCGTCCATCCAATTTCTTCCTCCTTAATCAGGGCCGGGTCGTGGAGGCAGCAGTCTAAGCAGAGATGCCCAGACTTCCTGATCCACACACACCTCCTTCAGCTGCTGTGGGGGGGCCCTGAGGCGACACCAGGCCAGCTCAGAGCATTAGTCCCTCCAGCGTGTCCTGGTCCTTCCACCAGGCCTCCTCCCAATGGGACATGCCTGGAACTCCTCCTGAGGGAGGCGACCAGTAGGCATCCGGAACAGATGCCCGAGCCTCCTAAGCTGGCTCCTTTCAACGTGGAGGAGCAGAGACTACTCCGAGCTCCTCACCCGATCTGGAAGGGTGCGCCCAGCCACCCTGCGAAGGAAACTCATTTCGGCTGCTTGTAATTCCAATCCTTTTCTATGGGTCACTACCCAGATCTCATGACCATAGGTGAGGGTGGGAACGTAGATTGATCGGTAAATAAAGAACTTTACCCCCAACTGGCACACTAGACCAGCTCTATACCCTTCATTGGGTGCTGGAGGGTTCATGGGAGTTTGCCCAACCAGTCCACATGTGTTTTGTGGATCTGGAGAAGGCGTTGGACCGTGCCCCTTGTGGTAACCTGTGGGGGGTGCCCCGGGAGTATGGGGTCCGGGGCCCTCTGTTAAGGGCTGTTCGCCCTCTGTATGACCGCATCAGGAGCTCGGTTCGCAGTAAGTCAGACCTGTTCCGGGTGCATGTTGGTCTCCGCCAGGCTGCCCTTTGTCACCGGTTCTGTTCATTACATCTATGGACAGAATTTCTAGGTGCAGCCAGGGACCGGAGGGTGTCCGGTTTGGGAACCTCAAGATATCATCTCTGCTGTTTGCAGATGATGTTGTCCTGTTTGCCTCATCAAACCAGGACCTACAATGGGCGGTTTGCAGCCGATTGTGGAGCAGTCATGATGAGGATCAGCTTCTCCAAATCCGAGGTCATGGTTCTCCACCAGAGAAAGGCTCCCCTCTTCAGGTCAGGAGGGGTCCTTGTCTCAAGTGGAGGAGGTCCAGTATCTCGGGATCTTGTTGAGGGATTTTAACTCACTTGTTCTTTTGTTTAACTTTAGCCAGTTTCTTTCTACTGTTTTATTACCAAACAAATGTTTGACCTGAGCTGTTTGCTCACAGCTTTCCTCATCGAACAGCCATCAGATCCTGTCTTCTGAAAACTCTGTTTTTCACAGTCCTCTGCTGCGTATGGAGAGAACCCAGCGAGGCTGTTATTTTCAGTCCTGCTCCGCAGGGTTTACTGCTGACTCCACAGAAAGATCTCACTGCTGCCGTTGGCCTAGAAGCCAAATTAGCTAAAACTTCCTGCTGGAAAACACGCTGCTGCCGCCACTGAATAAATACAATAAATGACAGATTCAAATGCTTAGTGACAGTCTGCAGCCCTAACTGAAACTAAGATTCTCTGTATTTACAATAAAAATGATACATCCATCTAGTAAAGGTTAGAGGTCTCCATGTAGAAATGTTGATGCTTTGTCTTTGTTTTCTGTTAAGGGCCTGATTTTCTTTGGTTAGCCGATTCATTTGAAGCCAATGATGTGGCCTCAGAGATCTGCTGTTTATTTTTTACTAGTATATATATATATATATATATATATATATATATATATATATATATATATAAAAA
>NW_015151230.1:129290-134839 GCF_000732505.1 Cyprinodon variegatus | reverse complement strand
AGATTGTTTATTTTTTTTGTCTACTAGTAATTACTTCAGTTTGTATTTTAATATGCTGATCATAAAACAATGTTTACACTGTGTTATGTCATTGGCTAATCTTTAATAAATATTTTAACCAGTGTATCAGACTCATTTTGAATTGATATTAGGTTGGTACAACGTTAAGTAGCTTCTGATGTAGTTAAGCTACTTTTAACACATTAGTGTAACTTAGCTTGCTATAATTCTTTAGGTGGTAGCTTTGGTGTAGTGAAGCTTAATTTATTGTTGAGTAACTGATAGCTTAGCTCACTACACTGGACAAGTGGCTTGCCCAACACTGCATATACTTAATTATATGGTGACCTGACCTTAAATTGTATTGCATGCGTATTGACTGCGGGTATGCTGGTCTGACTGTACACCGGTATGTGGGGGTCTGAGCGGCTCCCACAGAGAAATAATCTTTGAAGGCAGGATGGTAATCTGGGTGAACTGACTGCACAGACCATGTTTTCAGGAGGACTTTCTCACTTCAAAACATTTTCAAACTACTAATATATCAAAGCCGTTCTCTGGCATCGAACACAGGAGCAGCAGACGCATCTGGCCACGCTTCACTGGACTGCTGACATTATTGTGGATCAAAAATGAAGCATCAGGACCTCGACAGGCAGAGTTTGGGATTAAATAAGCCAGACTACCCATGCATACACAGGGGTTGGTTGTTTTTAATGCTTTTTCTCTGTTGCCAGGTAAAAGATTTTGAAGACAAGTCGGGCTCTGTGCTTCGGATCCAGCCCTTAAGAACCAGCAGAGACGAGGCCGTCTATGAATGCACAGCCACAAACAGTGCTGGAGAGATCTCTGCACCTGCCAGGCTGATTGTCCTAGAGGGTGAGGGTTTTTTTTTTTCAATCAGCCTCCCACTCACTTCAAATACAATAGTTTTTGTGGGATTTTAAAGGCTATTCCATACTTTTTCACAAACCTTTACATTAATGAGTGATTTCTATTATTAATGGAGCTACAGGTGGCTGCCTCACTGCCTCATTGGCTCTCTGGTCATTTCTGAGGTTATCCTCTCAGTATTACCACTAAACAAGAACTCCTAAACATTAGATAGTCCTCTCCAGAAATTATTTCTCTACACTGAGATCTGGGTTCGCTGTGCATCAGTTCCTTTTAGGATTTACTGCATTTAACAGTGCAATCCGATATGGTAACGTGCAAATCTTAAGAGTTTTATTTTGCTTTCTTTCCTGATAATTAGTCCCTCTGTGGTGGTGTTGTCTCAGTGTCTGACTTTATTTTTGAGATCTGGCATAAACAATATGTCAAGCAGAGGATATCTCTTTGCTGGCATTTTGCAGACAGCATAAAATAAAAGGGTGTTGTTGTGTGAAAAAAAGTATTTAACTCTACAGTTCAGTTAAATAAATGGAGATTGATTGATTTCAATCAGTCTGCACGTTATTTTACTTTGCAAAGTAAAATGAGACAAACGACACATCAACAGCCCTCACATCATGATGTTCAGCCTTGTTCTGATCTACACAAACAACATCATTCCTAACAGGCCAAAAGCCTGTAACTTCAAATAGAATGATAACATTTACACTTTTCTAACAAATGCTTATTTTAGGAGTTCAACTTACAACAATATTGTTCTCATAATATTAAGCCTTAATCCTGAATATTTCTTTCGGCAAAGCAACCGTGCTACCGACTCATCCACTGTGCAGCCATTGTAGGAACCATTTTCCATAAGCATAGCACATTGTGGGGGCCGAAATCTCTCCTGGGGACCAGGGATTGATCCCATGGCATCCCTGGGGACCAATCCCTGGTCCCCCACCAATGCTGTTTCAGGGTCAGGACTAAGGTGTGAATTGAGTCTAGGTTTAGGGTAGGGGTCACGGTTAGACTAAAGAAATGGTTTAGAAATGAATGGACTGCAATAGTAATTCCACATCAGGATAGAGAAACATGATTGTGTTTATGCGCTCTAGTTTTAAATACATTTTTGGGCAAATTTTCTGTTTCCTTGATTCCAAACAGAGGACCAGATACCTGCAGGATTCCCCACCATAGACATGGGGCCCCAGCTGAAGGTTGTGGAGCGAACCAATACAGCCACGATGCTGTGTGCTGCCAGCGGAAGCCCTGACCCTGAGATTTTCTGGTTCAAAGATATGTTGCCTGTGGACATCAGCAGCAGTGCTGGGCGGATTAAACAGCTGCGTTCAGGTGAAGCAGTCTCTTCCATCTCCTCATATATAAATCTAATGTGGACGTTTGTCAAAAAGTAGGTTTAGCTAAAGACCCAATAAAATAAACCACACAGATAATCAGCTGCACAGGAATAAAAAAAATAAATAACTGCATGTGATCCCCAATCTGTGGTGGAGTTCAGCGTTAGATTCCTTTCCTTTTTGTTTTGTCAGGAATTTTTTTTTAAATGTTTGATTTACTTTCAATGACCAAAAATGAATTCTTTGGGTAAATAATATATTTTTATTAAATTAACTGCTGCCCATCAGTCTGAATGATCTGACTATTAGCAGATCTGTGCAGCAATATCTTGGAATAAAAAAAGCAAATGTGGAGGGTTTGTCAAGGCTCAGAACACTGGACCCAGTTTTCGAACCAGACAGAGTTGGATTTTTTAAAGTTTTTTAAATAAACGGATTTCAAAGGAAGCGTCTAAGGCAGGAATTTCTGCAGGGAGAGAACACAGGTTAGTGACCACGCCTATATGGCGGAGGATGATAGTGAAAACATGAGTCACTAACCTGGTCTTAAAGATCAGTTTGTGACCAGAGGACGATCTTGGTTCCTGCCAGTCAGCATCGGACGGAGCCCTGATAGTCCCAGATGCTGAAGTCCCGGAGAACAGGCAGGAGATCAGATCCGGGCAGAGAAAGGTAGGTAGGATAATCCAGATCACGAAGCCACAGCAGAGGTAGAGGTCAGGAGATCAGAGATCCAAGGAGGTGCAGAGGGGAAATCCACGGCAGTATCAGGAAGCAGTTCCAGTGTTCGGTAAACAGGCAGAATCCAGCAGGAGTCCAAGGACAGATTAGGCAAACAGATCAGAGCAGGGACAGGCAGACTCAGAGGTCCAGAGGCAGAACGGGTCATGATCAGGCAATCAGAACACAATTAGACCAGTTATCTGCACCAAGATCATGATGTGGTTCAATCACATACCATAACTAACCAAATGTTCTAACCATTGTGATTGGACTGCCTTCCGTCCTCCGTCCCAGTACCACAGTGAAATAGGTCCTAAACAGTATCTCTCACAGACATTCACCCGGTGGTTAATAAAAACGTTTTTATGTCAATAATGAAATATAGAGAAAAATAAATGTTCACAAAGAATGAGGTAAGGAATGCGCTTAAGGTTTTTTATTTAATTTGGCTTTTAAAAAGTTGTTTTAAATTATCTCTAGACCCTTTCCCTCTAGATGGTGACTGATAACTAGAACTGGGTTAGGGCTAACTAGAACTGGGAGTTATAGTTAATCAATAGGCCATACAAACTATGGATAAAAACAATTGATTATTAGTTGATTGATTATTACTGTAATTTGCTTATTAACCAGGGGTTTTAGTCTCTTATATAAAAGGTTGAACTACTGAATCCGGCTGTTAAAATTCAGTTGCCTTCATCAATTTAGTAATTTTTGATTATGGCTATCAGACGAGTTATTAATCACCAACCAAATAAATGTGTCTCATTTATTTGGATGCTACTGAAAGAAGAGTGAATCCAGTGATAAATCGTTCACTGTGTAAAATGAACACAAAAACCACGGGTTGAAATACAATGGTACCTTTATTAGCTACTATCACACAGGATTATTATTTCTAATAACTATGCAGAAACACTAAACATTACTGAAAATTAGCACAAGTAAATAAGAGCAAAGGAAAAGGGGAGAGAGGCTTTTAGGAGTCCCTTCAACAGTCTCTGAGGATTGTTCAATTTTAAGGCTTAAAGGGGAATTTCGTTCTTTTTCCATTGGGCCCTTGATTTTCCGTTATTCCATCATGTTCTACTTTAGTTCTGCTTTAGTGTCATTTGGAGCCGTTCTGAAGATATTCCGTTAGGTTATATCCAGTAACGTCTTCCTATGGGCAACGACTTGAAGGCACAAACTAAACTGTTCATCATTTATTCTTTATGGTACGCCAGCATTCAGAACATGGAGGCCAATCACTGTCCCCCAGACATCCATGGTCATATTTTTTATATTTATATTTTTTCAAAACAAAGCGGCGTGTGTATGATGTCAAGTCCCTCAGTGCTTAAGGTGTTGAATCCAAGGGTCATAGTTGCCCTGGAATGCCAGCCTCAGCTTTAATCAACCCCTGATGTCACATTCTAACCCCTCCCCCGCGACAGCTTGAAATCCAAAGAGAAAAGCATTTCTCTCCCACTGCCTCCTGGACTTTGGTCAGGACTCACGGAGAACCCAACAATCCAGCTGGACGTCACGTTACATGTGGTGCAATCCCAGAACCGTGCTCCACTTTTGCGAAACAAAAGGACCACATCCCACCTCGAAAAAGCTCTGAGCTGCAAACCCAGCACAGCGTTGCTGGTGAAGCCTGTTGATATAGCAGATGAGGAGATTTAATATAATTTTTAAAACCTGCACCCATCGATCGACCAGTTCCTCCCTGGCTCGCTGGCCTTGCCTTCGTGATAACAAAGTTTCCATAAAAAACACACCCTTGAAGTCCAGAACTTAGTAAAATGGTTTTTACTAATTTTTTTTCTGTTTTCATGACACAGTAATGACACATATAGACGATGGGTTTCTTTGTCAACGTTCCACTCTTTACCCATTTTGTGTGCGTTTACAAAAAAAATTAAGAACTTTTTAATTTTGTAGCAAACGTAGTGTAATTAAAAGCTGATTGCTAACACCACTAGAAGAGGAGGCAAATATTGAAATAAAGTGCTTGAAATATTTAGCCTTTGAAAAAATGTTAAGCAAGGAAAAAGACATACACATCACCTTACACTGAAGAGTGAAAAAAAAATTTAATCTCAATATAGGAATAGAAGAATGTCATGGCAGGTGCTCATATGTTCAAGTGTCAGCCTCTGGAAACTGCTGATGTGCTCTTTAGAAACCCCCCAGGGGCCACACAGCTTCCAGTGGCCGGTCTCTGTTTCCCCTTATAACCCAACAGTCTGCGCTCCAGACAGCTAAAAAGAGGCAGCTGGATTATACAGATCATTTGATCTGCATAGGAATCAGCCTTCTTTTACCTCTGGGGTGTATCAGGCAGATATGCTCAGCTAAGCTAAGTGCTATTAATTTAGCTGCAACAACTCTATAAACTGTGAAATTGTAGGAATTCCCATATGTGATATATTGACATTTTAATTGGAGATCTGAAGTATTCACACACAATAAAGATTAGGTAGTCCAAGTAGAGAGATGAACCAGATTCTATGGTAGAGAGATGAACCAGGTTCTATGGTAGAGAGATGAACCAGGTTCTATGGTAGAGAGATGAACCAGGTTCTATGGTAGAGAGATGAA
>NW_015151230.1:118819-126113 GCF_000732505.1 Cyprinodon variegatus | reverse complement strand
ATGAACCAGGTTCTATTGTAAAGATGAACCAGGTTCTATGGTACAGCGATGAACCAGGTTTTTAGGGGATCAGGAAAGTCCATTGAATCAAATAGAAAGAGAGACAGAATATAAAAACGTCTGGACAGTCCTCATTAAGGACTGAGAAAATTAAAAAGTACAAACACAAAACTGACCAATAAAATAAAACAGGGACCAGTAGCTATAGTGGGAGTTACTTCAGCTCCCAGCAGAACCCTGACATTTCCTACAGAACCAAATCATAAAAAAAATCACTGCATCCTTTCATGGTGTTTATGGTTTGGTTTCATCATTTTGCTCCAAACTAATTAACTGTAAAACAGTTAAACCCTGTAATTACATGAAATGTATTTGAAGAACAAAGCTTGCAGCTTCTGCTGCGTCTTGTTCTTTTTTCTGTGCTGTCCTGCATCCTTGTGTCTTTTGATATTAATGATTCTTTATCCTATTTACATTCAAATTACCTCCCAGGTGGTACACCAATAAGAGGTAAGAATGACAGGTAAAGAAAAACTCTTCATCCTCCTGCCACTCCTTCTTCCATCCCTGGATCATCCTCATTTCACTTCATCCTCATCTTCTCCATTCCCTGCTCTGACACCTTCTCTGCCTTCACAAAACAATAGCTGTGGTACGTTTAGGGTTGTTATTTCTAAATAGAAGGTAATAATAGATTAAACATGAAAAGAAGGTGCAGCCTCTGTGCTATTAGCAGATCTTTCATCTGCTGGCAGCTCCCTGAATTATAGAAAAGATTACAGCAAGCGGTGAAGCAGTGAGCAGTGATTAAGCGTGACTCTTCTTGTTCCATAATTCGGTCCTCACAGGTTCAAATCCATGGATGAAATGTGTGACTGGCCGTCTGTTTGACCGCCAATCACACAAGAACTAACCATGGTCCAATCAAGAGCTTGTGGGCGGTATAAACTCAGAGAAGCAGGCCTCAGCTTGAGCTGCAGGTTTTCTGCTTGGTCCTAGTGCCTGACAATGTCTGTGTACTGTAGTGTAACATTGTTTTTGGACAATAAAACATACCGAGGACCATGACGCTCATTTGAAAAAGTGCAGGGGAAATGTCCCTTTTGATTGGTAGGCTAATGAAGTTCAAACATGAAATGTATAGTCTGCTTATTTATGCTCATGCATCTTTGGATGTTTTCACACCTGCAGCTTTAGGTCAACCTAAAGTAGCGAGAGCTACTGATAACCATGTAACCTTAGCCTCCACCATGATAGTTTTATCCATTCATCTCTGCTATTGTTATAGCGGCAGAGCTTCCAGATTTAAACCAATTGTCAGGGAGACAAAGCACTCTCCAAGTACTGCAGTGTTTGGTCCTAATCGACAAAAAGCAGGTGTGAAAGCCACCATACTAACTGAAAAATGCTGAACTATTATGTGCAGTAATGGTGCGAAAACACCCTGAGTTTGTAATGTATTTGTGAATTCTAACATGTGGCCTCTGTTCTTAGGAGCACTTCAAATTGAAAACAGTGATGAGTCTGACCAGGGCAAGTATGAGTGTGTGGCTGTCAACAATGCTGGCACTCGCTTCTCCAGTCCTGCCAACCTTTATGTTCGAGGTAAGATACTCTTCACTTTGAATGACCCCTTCTGACTGCATCTTGTGGAACAGATCCCATTGGTTTCTGCGCGCTCTCTGTATTTTCTTGCTGTAATTTCTTCTTTTTATTTTGTGTATGATGGAACATGTTTGTAGAGTATTTTCCTCACCTGTTTAATTATTATAAAGTGCACAAATTCAAAGCCGGACGGTGAAAATTTTTTGTTACTGTGGTCAAAATAGTCAAGTAGTGTGTTGAGAGAAAATGAAAATGAAAATCACAAAACAATGTACCTGCTCACTGATTATAAAGTGTGAAAAGCTGCCCGTTTCGTAGGGAAACGGTCATTCCAACCATCGCATTTCCAAATTCTCCCAGTGGTGCCCGACTTTACACGAATGAATAAAGTGGATGTGATTGGTCTTTTATCAAGGGGGCGGGATTGTTGTGGAGAAAGGTTCCCAAGCAAGTTTGGTTGTGGCCAGTTTGTTCGAAGCATCATGCTAACCAGTTAGCAACTTAGTGCTAGCAGGTTCCCAATGGGAAATTCCATTGGGACCAAGTAGCACTAAATTGGTGCCTTAGAAACGTCGCTGTCAAGGAACGTTATGGACAGCGGAAACATGCAAGAGGAGGAGAGTTTAGTGTCGGAGGTCGTGGATGAGTCTCCTCCGTCATCCATTTTTTATTTAGAGGAGGAAAGCGGGGACGAAGATGTTGTGGAAGAGGACGCCAGGGCGGCAGAAGCTTGGTTTGGTGTAGAAGGCTTCCAGCCGTACATGTTTGAGCCCTTGCCTCGCAACGCTGCCAGTTCTGTTAGCTCTACGCCTGCCGAAGACACAGACGTCCATCCCCGTGAACACTGGGACGCAACTCAATGGGAAAGGAAAGGATTCTGGTTTCAATCGTTGCGTATATTAGCTGCGACATATGAATCAAGATGCTATGACCAAAGAAATTGATTGACAGATGACCATTGATATATGATTGGCCGAATTTAGGTGTTCAGGCTGACGTAGAACTAACTGGCCTGCAGAAGATAATGGAAAACCCCCCCACAGATATTTAAGATTTTTTTTAAATAGAAATTTTCTAACTTTTGGGACAATATGATATGATAAAAAGTATATTTATGTACATGTTTAAGCCAGAATGATTTGACATTTAAATATGATCTCCCTACGACTTTAAACACATGAAGTAGTCTTTGAAGGGGAAGTGTTCATCATGTTGATCTAGAACTTAAAACAGAGTTTGCCTGTTTGCATTGATAAAAAAAAGCATCCTTTTTTTAATCATTATTTCGAAGGGTTAAGTTGCCTTTATTTTAGATTTTTTTTTAAATGGGTTGACAGGAAATGGGATTAGAAAGAGGGGGAAGACACGCGGCAAAGGTCCAGGGGTGGGAACATGTGACCTCTGCAATTGAGTCATGCACCATGAGAATATCATTAGTGACTTTCACCAGAGCTGTTTCAGTGCTATGATGAGCTCTAAAGCCAGACTGAAACTCTTCAAAAAGTTGATTATGGTGTACGTGATTGCATGATTGTTTGGCAACTACTTTCTCAAGAATTTTAGATCAGAAAGGAAGATTGGATATAGGTCTATAATTGACCAAGTCATTTGGGTCAAGAGACGGTTTCTTAAGCAGAGGTTTTAAAGGGAATACCTCCTTAAATAACCTGGTTGGAACAGGATCTAACATCCAAGAAGTATCGATACTCAAAAAAGTATCCCAACCCTTTCAACAACTTATTAAGCAGCTAAACTCAAGGTATGCTCTCCCCTCCCTGAATCACTTTATGTACAGTAAATTCCAGAGCTGTACAACACAACAAAACAAACAGTCTTGCAGCAGCTTCAGGGGAATCCTTACTGCTCCTGTACCTCTGACCTCTGGACCAGCAGGGCTGCATCCTCTTTCATGGCTGTAACCCTGCAATTTATTACAGAGTCCTGGGACATGCAGAGCTGGTGTCTGGGATGTGTTGGGCTACATTCAGAGCATACAGTCATTCATCTAGAGTGCAGAATAGAGGACAATGCACTTTCTGAACACTGTGATTGAATAATTCTGTCAACTTTTCAGTTTCAGACTTTTTTCTTACAGATGCAGCTGCTTTGAATACAGCATTTATTTTTGCTTTTTAACTGGTTTGGCTAGTGTCATTGTTGTGTGTGTAAAGCATAGCCAAGGTAAATTGACACCGCCAGATGGATTTGTTCCGCATATCCATCTGGAAACCTTCCGTTGAAGTAATTTTGGGAAGGGGCGAAAATACTGGTTAGCTGATTGGCCTATGTTGGTGATAGACGGGCCAAATAAACCAATCAGATCAACGAAGCATATGACGTACTAACAGAGCGACGACGAAAACACAACCACAAGCCAGGCTACTCTTGCCGAAACCAGTCGGGAGAAGAGCAAAAACATCTTTTCCTCTGAGAAAAGCCTCCAGAGCAGTGTTTTGCTCTTCTTTCAGTGAAGAAATACTCTGTAATTCCGATAAAACTTGCTCGATAGCCACGCTAACGCTAGTTTCATCGGCTGAAGCCGCCATGTTCTTTAGACTGAACTGTCGCGCTTCTCGTTGCGTCACACCTCAACCCGCCTCAAAGCCAACGCTGATTGGACGTTCGTTTGGTGAACGGCTCCAAATTTTCTTTAACGGAGAGTCTCCAGACTGATCTGCGAGTGAAACCTTGAAAGCTTGCAAGATCAGGATGGTCTCACGAGGCTATAGCCAAGGAAGGAACACTTCAAATATAATTTTCTTTGTTTGTATGCACAGCATATAACCTCAAAATATTGTTCGAGTTGAAAATTTTAGTATCGTGACAACCCTAGTAGAAGCACCTGCAGCAGTGGGATCAGGAAGAACAGACCCTTGGTTCTGAACCCAAGTAGAGTTTAGTCATTGGTTTTCCATTGATTCTCGATAACAGGTACGCAACAACGGTCTTCAAGTGCCACTATCCTGCAGGTTTTGCATACATCCCTGCCCCTATAAACTAACGAAAGGCAAAATTACCCCCCGGGCATGTTGATTAGTTAAGCTGAGGCCTGGCCATTAACCAATCTTTACTTTCAGGTGTGTTTAAGAAGGGATGCACGCAAAAGCTCCAGGACAGAGACACTCGACCGGCGTTGCCTTAGCTGGTCTATAAAGTACAGCATGTTTAAGCATTAGGATGTTCAGAGATTCACTTGGTACCAGGACACTTCAGGATGTCAATCATCAACCTCGTAGCTATATCTTCTGACCTTCGCTTGCATGTCAGGGACACTTTGGTGAAGAGAGCTGTCGCCAGATAACCGCCTGGTTTTGAGTTGGATACTTTGGAAAGAAGACGGACGGACTGGTGATGGTCTACTGGGAATGACTGACAAAGCTTTCTTTGTCACATCAACTTCCACCTCCGAGAGAAATGTTCTCGATTTTGAGCTCTTTTTATTATTTCTTTGTGTTTGGAAAAACTTTATTGTATTCTTTTCAAACAACCCCTTAACTCAACAAACAACAAATCACAGAAAAAACTGATTTAAAAGAGGTAAAAATGTTGTTTTTATCATTAAAGTGAAATTTCTCTCATTTCATTTGATCTGCACTAATTTACGACTGAAGACGAAAAGAAGAAGCCTCTTGGATGAGAGGAGAAAAGTCTTCTAGAAAACTTCACGCCCAGTTACCTAAACTGAACTTTTTCAAGCCTGACCTGGACCTGGATGACTGATAATCTTCACAGATAATTAAAAAATGTCATTTCTGGGAACTTTACAGAGTCGTGATTTTAGAGAATAAGAAAAAGCTTCCTAACTTCCAACAGTTTCAATCTTACAACATATTCTCATTATCAGTTCATATGAAATTGTACGAAAAGTTATGCACACTATTTCATACGTTTTGTACGTTTTTCCTCAAAAAACCAGATCAGTGCGCATGCGCTGGCAGACAGAAAAAAAAAGCAGATCCGCGGATGGACATAAAACTGGGAAAAAAAGTGCAATCATCACTTCTTCATGTCTCTAACTACGTTGCTTGCTGTTTTATATCTTAGGGTTAGGGTTAGGGCTAATTCTAATTTATATTCTATTTTCTTGAATTGTGCGTAAGATGCGCATGCGCACACGACGAAAAAAACGTCCAAAACGTACGAAATTACGGTGCATAACTTTTGCATACGAACTCATAATGAGAATAGGTTGAATCTTATTGTTATAACCCCACGTCTGCAGCGCTCTAGCAGTTACAGAAGATTAACAGAGATCTGTCAAAAATATCCTGAAGTTTCAAACTGTTATTGAATATGACTGTTTAAGTGTTATTTTGACAGTTTGTTATAAACAGTTTATCAATGTAGATCATTACTTACTATTTAATAAGGAATATGAAGGTATTTAATTTTTAAATCTGTTCTGTTTTCCTTTAGTTTTTTTCACTGTTTTTGGAGCAAACATATTTTACTGTTTCTCCTTGTCTTCATTTTCCCTCTTACTCTCACCCATCCCCTCATTTTCACCACACCCCTTCATCTAAACTCCTTTCCAAATGTCGCGACTCAGATCAGCGAGAAGGTTGGTTATTCTTCACTCTTTCTCCTCCTAAGTCCTAAGGTCTGGCCGACTGGAGCCGTGCTGTGCCAGCATCTCGCTGGGCGCCCCAGGCTCGTCCCAGCCACTGACTAAGGAGCTAAACATTCTGCTTTACGTTCACCTGCTCTCAGGGCCCTTCTTACCCCAGTGTTATGTGAGAAAGAATGCTGTCTGAAGCCTTTTTTTTGGCAAATTTTGTGAAATGAGCATACATTAAAATTAAATACAGTAAAATAGCTTCCTCCACGCCTGCATACTACTGTTGATCTGGTCCATTTTCGGCTAGATTACTTCTGTTACGGATTGAACCAGAGGACCCAACAGATAGCATATAACAGTTTACTTTGGGGCGGGCTGCGGTAGTTTGGGGAATTATCACCAGCGTCGGAGACAGGAACCTGTGGGATTGGAGATAGAAGGTTAGTGACCAGGCAGAGACTGTGGGACAGTTCAGCGGAGATGACAGAGGTCACTAACCTTCTCACAATCCGGGAAATGACTTGTAAGGTAGACCAAAGCTGTTGATGGGTTAGTTCTCTGATGATAATCTCCCTGATCCGAAGTCCGATGGGGGCACAATCAGGGATCGAGCTCATGGGACAGGACAATAAGCAGTGGTCAATAAACAAGCACAGTGTCAGTCTGGCAAAATCCAGAGGCAGGGTCACGGCACAGAGACAGGTCAGAGATCCAGGTAATCCAAACGGGTCAGACTGAGTTATGTCTATTCTTAGCTTCACAGGCTCCAAATGAAGGTCATGAGAGATAAGAATGAGTCACACAGCTTCCTTCACGGCATGAAGGGGAGGACTGCTGTTATTAGGAGATCCATCTGACCAGAGAGAGATATATTAACCTAACAGGGAACGGCCTTGATGAACTCAAGTTGTTTTTCCTCTAAATGTTCAAGTGTGGGAAAGTTCTTTATGCAGGGGGTGGGTTGGTTCCCCCGGGGGGAGATTGTGTGTTGGGGTTTTTGTAAGGTATAAATATATGCACTGAGCATTGGGTCTATCTCTCCGTCTGAGGATGTTAAAGGCGCACTATGCAACATTTTTCAGTTAATTAATGTGTTCCATAACGTTTTGGATGATTAAATGAGTCATTTCA
>NW_015151230.1:113445-117914 GCF_000732505.1 Cyprinodon variegatus | reverse complement strand
CGCAGCATTAGTCATTCGTTGTGTTCGCCTGTCTGCTAAGCTCAAAACAACCGCGCCTGGCTTGACGGAGAAACCAGCTGTGCATATTTACGACAGTGCACTTTTACTTTCGCCCTCTGGGGGGAGCCTCGCTGGAAAATCAACACCGGTTGCATAGTATACCTTTAAATGAATTTGAACCTTATTTCTTGCAAGAAATGCCTCTGCCTCAGCTTCCTAACTTCACAAAAGTTAATGAGAAATAACTCAATAACTATAATGCTGGGATAAACTGCGTCCAGACAGTGTTTTATTTGTAAAAGTATGCTCTCTTCACAAACTTTCCTTAGCCTCCATGTTTGTCTCTCCTGCATGCAGATCTCTTTGATGAAAAAGCTGCCATTTTTTTTCACATATCTCTGTGTCAAAACAGTCAGGGAGGAAAAAAATTCACCAACAGAAATAGAAACAACAAAACAGAAACAATAATGACCTTAACAGAGAAGCTCCTAAACATGCTTAACCAGCATCTGCAAGCACCATCAGTCAAGACTAAAAGCAGTTATTAGGAAAGTATAGATATGATTCCATTTCAAAGACATGAAAAACCAAAGCAGGTAAGTAGGATGCATCTACGGATGCATCTTTTTAGCTGCATGATTTCCCTTTGAGTCATCAGATGTTTGTCACTGTGCATCTTGACTTTAATAATCCATCTATGTTCTCTGTTAGACTGAACAGCTTATCTAATATCAAAATGTGGAAATTACATTATTAAAGCTGGGGATGGATTAGGCGATTTCAAGTGACCGGTGGTTGGCAGCAATGAGCTTTGATCGATGGTCATTCTTCTGTCCCAGATACAGGTTAAGGTCACAGAGGAAAGCAATAAACTAACCATACCAGTCCCAGGTATGTTATCACCAACAGCTACACTGTTGGAGGAAGTTTTCTCCTGCCAACCACTCAGACCTACTTGCTTCTGTCATTTAAGGTTGTAAATATTGGTTTTTCACCTTCCCCTGGTCTAACACCACAAAGTGTATTCTTAAATGCTCCACAGTCAGTACCAGCATCATAGCACACAGGGTCACAGGCCCTGTGGGTTGCTGCATTTAAACTGAGCTGCTTGGGTTAGGGTCATTGCACCCCAGCTGCATCTGAAAACCTTAGCTGTAGGTTGAGTTGTGCCCCCAGCTGAATCACGTCAGACAAAGAGCTTCATAGACAGTCGGTTAAAACAGCAGAGAAACAGGCTTCACAGTTGGATTTATTACTTTGGACATAATTGGCAGAATGACGCGTCTAATGTGACTGGACATAAAGATTGTTCCAGTACAGAAAGTAAAATATGAGGTGTTCAGAGCACTCTTTTAGGTTTTTATTTTCATAGCTTATAACCAAACGTTGTCAAAGAACCTCTCAGTAATGTGAAGCAATGATCAGATATTTTCTTGGTCTCATTTAAAGGTTTGGAAACATTCCCATTGAAAGACGGACCGAATTTATGCACAGCTCTAGTCATACTGAGCCCTCCACCCTAACACTTTCAGTTGGCAACCTGGAGCTAATGTCTGGCCCAGGGGCACATCAACATGTGTAGGAGAAAGCTGGGATTGACCTAACACCAATTACAACAGGTCAACTCTGCCCACTAGGGCTGAGTATTAGCATGGGTGTTGCGATATAATACGTGTCACGATTCTTGGGTGACAATATTATGTTATCATGATTTTGCAATGTCACTACACAGCAAATGTTGCAATGTTAAAGTACAGTAGCAGCCTTTCAAAATGGCCCTTCCCAGTCAAACACCAGGCAAATGGCAGTCCACTTCCCTCCAACTCCCAACGAAACCCCCCTCCAACTTCTGGCCACTGTAGTGACCCCCACTATTTTTTTCTACTCTAACTCCACCCTTTCACTGAATTACAGGGTCTGACCAGGAGATGGCTCTTCTCTTTAGATCTTAATGACCAAAAATCATGACAGAAAGAATATTTTAATACAAAGACTGATGTTTAAAAAGGATTTGTAGGGGACCAGCCAAGAAGCAGACAAGGACCAGCAAAGGGCCAGCCAAGAAGCAGACAAGGACCAACCAAGGACAAGCCAAGAAGCAGCCAAGGAACAACTAAGGACCAGCCAAGAAGCAGCCAAGGAACAGCCAGGGACTACCCAAGGACCAGCCAAGGACCAACCAAGGGCCAGCCAAGAAGCAGCCAAGGAACAGCCAGGGACCACCCAAGGACCAACCAAGGACCAGCCAAGGAACAGCCAGGGACTACCCACGGACCAGCCAAGGACAACCAAGGGCCAGCCAAGAAGCAGCCAAGGAACAGCCAGGGACCAGCCAAGGACCAGCCAAGAAGCAGCCAAGGAACAGCCAAGGACCAGCCAAGAAGCAGCCAAGGAACAGCCAGCGACTACCCACAGACCAGCCAAGGACCAGCCAAGAAGCAGCCAAGGAACAGCCAGCGACTACCCACAGACCAGCCAAGGACCAGCCAAGAAGCAGCCAAGGAACAGCCAAGGAGCAGACGAGGACCAGCAAAGGGCCAGCCAAGAAGCAGACAAGGACCAACCAAGGACAAGCCAAGAAGCAGCCAAGGACCAGCCTAGGAACAACCAAGGACCAGGCAAGNCAAGAAGCAGCCAAAGACCAGCCTAGGAACAACCAAGGACCAGCCAAGAAGCAGCCAAGGAACAGCCAAGGAGCAGCCAAGGAACAGCCAAGGAGCAGACAAGGACCAGCAAAGGGCCAGCCAAGAAGCAGACAAGGACCAACCAAGGAACAACCAAGGACCCATCAAGGAAAGTGGGGACATTTTGAATGGCTACTACTGTACCACTTTAGGAGTGCATTTGGTCCCACACTAATTCTGAGTGGGAGTAAATGCACTCTTAAAGTGTTACTTTGACACTGCAACATTTATTGTGTATTGTGATATTTTTCCCAGCTATCAAAATTAAATGTATAGATAAAAAAGCAGGTGGTGTATTTGTTCCTCTGAAGATATTGATCATTTAGTTGTTTTGGTTTCCAGTGCAGCGACACCTAATGGGTCATCAGGTTTGAAGCTGAACGTTGCTTGTTAGACGACATACTAACATCCCACTGCTGCGCTGCACTGGCTGCTGGTCTATTTGCAGACCACAGACCCTAAAACAGGTCTTCTCATTGACCACAGCTAGTTCACACATAGCAGGTCACAGTACCAGCATCCAGATACCCCTAATGTGGTTCCCACATTAGGGGGATCTGGAGTCAACAAGTCGTGTCTATGTCATGTATTTTTTCCACCCAACCACTAAAGCAGGTGAGTCCATTCTGCTCAGGTTAATTCTCTTTGCTGATTGGGTTCACCTGCTTCAGTGGCTGGGCGGAATAAATACATGACATAGAGATGACTTGTTGACTCCAGATCCTCCATCTCTGGGGGTTCCTGACATGTTTCAGTTTCCGTCTGCTTATAGTCTCTGTTGTGACCCCCCACAGTGCGGCGCGTGCCTCCCCGCTTTTCCATCCCGCCGACTAACTGTGAGGTGATGCCCTCTGGAAGCGTCAACCTGACCTGTGTGGCAGTGGGTTCTCCAATGCCTCTGGTCAAGTGGAGGAGCGGAGACAGGGAGCTAACCCAGGAGGAGGAGCTCCCCCTGGGCCGTAACATCCTGCAGCTTACCAACATCCAACAGTCTGCTAACTACACCTGTGTGGCCATCTCATCTCTGGGCATGATTGAAACCACGGCTCAGGTGTTTGTCAGAGGTAAGAGGCGCCACACAGTCAAGTAATGATAGAAAGAACTAACTAGGCTGCAACCAATGATTATGCCAAACAGTCTTCGGCTTTTTACAAACTTAAACCAAGTGAAACTAAAACTTTTCCACTTTAGGAGTTTTTTTATCTTACTGCAAAATATTTATTATTTTTTTTTTTAACAATATCTTTTTTTCCAAAATATATTTATTCAAATTTTAGCAATTTAAACAAACATCTTGAACAATATACAGAATGTAATCACAGCAATATTTACGTTACTGTTCAAGTCAAAATAAAATACAGGCAACAAATTGCCACACTAAACATTTACTCCAATGCGACTGATCACATTTTATACTTAGCCTCTTATAATGAAAATTAAAGTTGACAGTATTTGTCCTCCAATAAATTGTCTTTGGAAACTTCGGTTCACTTGTTCTTCAATCACTTGCACTTTTTTTTTTTTTAGATAATCAGTCTTAACATAATTAATGAAGAAGTTCCAAATAGATTCAAACAGGTCCTGTTTGTCCTTTAATATATATACATTATTTTTTCCAGAGAGAGGACAGATAACCAGAGATGGTAAAAGTACTCACTTTCCGTACTTGAGTAAAAGTACAGATACTTGTGTTAAAAAATACTCTGGTAAAAGTGGAAGTACTGATTAAACTTCTTTACTCAAGTAAAAGTAACAAAGTAAATTTCCTTAAAGTATAAAAGTAAA
>NW_015151230.1:102166-111725 GCF_000732505.1 Cyprinodon variegatus | reverse complement strand
AGTTGGTTCCACAGGAGAGGAGCCTGATAACTAAAAGATCTGCCTCCCATTCTACTTTTAGAAATTCTGGGAACACATGAGGGATAACTTCACTTTTGAGCCTCCTGTTCTCCTCGGCTTGTACATTTCTATAATTATTGGTTAAAATAGAGTTTTAGAAAAAGAATATCTTGGAATAATGTTCATTGAAGGATCTACCCTCCTAAAGCGTGAGACTTGGTTCTCCAAGGCAACTAATTTCTATAGAGAGAAGCTTCCCACACAGGGCCCATTTTCTAACTCAAAGTTTGAAGATCTGGAAAATTAATGGTATTCATTTGTTCCTTTAACTTTTGTAAGAGCTGGGAAGTCTGTGAAGCTACAAAAAGGTTAAACGATATCAAATCTTTACCCTTTCCTTTTCTCTTTTTCCAGAACTGGTTGTTGCATTTTTTTCTGACATTTAAAAACTGTACAGCTGGTTCAGCAGATTTGTTGATTTCTCAGATCATAAGATAGATGATGAAATGTGCATATGAACTAAGAGAAGTATGTGTTGCTATGTCTGACTGAGCCCTTTCTCATTTTGGCAGCTCTTCCAAAGAAGCCCACCTTCCTGCAGGTGGTAGAAACCACAGCCACCAGTGTGACTTTAACCTGGGAGTCTGGGAACGCTGAGCCTGTGTTGTACTATTTGGTCCAGTACCGCTCCAAGCCCTCTGAGAACGGTTTTCAGGAGATCGATGGCGTCGCATCCACCCGCTACAGCATCGGTGGCCTTAGCCCCTTCTCTGAATACGAGTTCCGTGTCCTAGCTTCGAACAGCGTAGGTCGGGGGCCTCCGAGCAGCACCGTGGAGATCAGGACAGGTGAGCAGGCACCATCATCTCCACCTCTTCATGTACGAGCACGCCTCCTGAGCTCCACCACTATACTGATGGAATGGGAGCCTCCAGAGGAACCAAACGGTCAGCTACAGGGCTATCGGATCTACTACAGGTCTGAGCCCAGCAGCCCAGTCAGCAGCTGGCAGATACTCAACACCAATGACAGCAGGTCCACCTCCATCTCAGGTCTGACGCCAAACATCACCTACAGCCTCAGGATACTTGGCTTCACAGCAGTGGGAGATGGACCGCTGTCTGATGTTCTGCAGATAAAAACTCAGCAGGGAGGTGAGTGCCCCCCCCCCCCCCTGCAATGATTCAACATCTCTTATCCGTCACAAATATACAGATATGCCATGTTCTGCAAACGGTCTCTAGAAACTCTACATTCCTCAGTATTTTATGGTCTTATGGTTTTATTTTCTGCATATAAGAGCATCCTGTCCAATGCTCGTATTGTGCAATAATATATTCAACTTATTTCCAATTTAATGAAATAATCTTTGGTCTTACAAATGTTTCTCTGAACAGCAGAGGTGTTTGAGCAAAGAAGAAAGGGTGATAGCAGAAAGAAGAACATACAGCTGGTTTTCCCTTTACCTCCATGGCCGATCGAGCATTCAGGTTTAGTTCTAGACATTATGAGGCTGATCCCATCTAACCTGTTTGGGGAAAGGAGGGGCGATGAGCAGAACCTTCCAAGCTGATTGGCCAAAGCAACACAGAGTGCTCGCCTTACAAACTTTGGTTTTAGGGAAATAAATGAAACAGACACCAAAAGAAACCGCACCAACTTACATAGGTCCACCCCTATATAATAATAAACATGTAAATCTCAGATATGTACACACCAAAAAAAATTCAGCTTTTGGGTCTTATCTAAAATGGCCACCAGTGTCATGATTTTACTAAAGTTCAGACCCAAAAGCTGAAGACCAAACAGGGAGACCAGGAGAAAAGGTTTAACAGGTTTTATTAAATAGATAATGCAGAGAGAAGTGTGGCTCTGAACACTGCTCAACCGGAACTGAAAAGGGAGGGGAAGACACAGCGATTAGTTCAGGGTCAGTGGGAAATTTGATTTGTGAACTTGGAGAAGAGGAATGCTGACTCACGATTCCAGAGAAGTTGTTGAATCTTTGACTCCAGTCTGTGTGCTGTAGTTCCAGTGTTTGTCTGATTCGGTGGAGGGCGGAACAAGGTTTACCCAGAATGCAGTTGTTTGTAGGTGAACGGAGATGCTGACTGCCACTCAGATTTTCTGCGGTACTTGAACGGGTCGTAGTGGAGATGAATCCCTTTCTCAGTGTGAAGCTTAAACGATCTTTTGGGGAAAGTGGGTCCAAACCCCCCGTTTGAACCCCAGCTCAGTTTGAAGCTCAGTTGATCCTTCCAGGGAGAGAAGGTCCGAAAAATCCAGTTTGCAGGATGACTTCCTGACAAAGACAAAAACAATGTTAAAACTCAGCTTGACAAGAACTCAGTTTGACTCAGCAAAACTCAGCTTGGCTAGAGTACCCAAAACTGGCAAACACTCTGGCGTCGAGGTAGTGGCAGTCAGCAGCTTAAGAGCACTCCGTTAATGAGGAAACCATCAGCAGGTGTGTGAGGAGGCAGACCAGAACCAGGCGCCTCCTGGTGGAGGAAGGGAGACAAACACAGAAATACAAACACACAGACAGGAGTCCTGACAACCTGAGGTGATTTAAAGCAAGGTCAGACCTTTAGAGACCGAGACCTCATAAGGTCTTGGTCTTCTCTTGGTCTCGACCTCTAAAGGTCTTGGTCTTGTCTCGTTCTTGGTGTTCCTTGGTCTTGCTCGGTATGGTCTTGACTCCAGCCATGTAGCTGCCATCAGCTGGTCCTCAGAGGCAGTTTCACCACTGTAGTTTAGTCCAGCAGCATCCTGCTATTTTTCTGAACCAAAGACGTCATTCTGAGATTTTACGAAGGGATCAGTTTTTAGAACTTGAAAACAGGTCACAGTGCAACTCCTGGTGGTAACCAGTGAGAAACACCAGCTGCTGGTGGGAAATGACGCTGCGGTTTGTGCATTGCATGAGAGACCAGATCAATCCGGTTTTCCTCCCTTTATTTTACGTTTCTCCACCTTTCAAATGTCATGAATTGTTCGAAAAAGTTTCATACAGAGACAATCTTAGAAAAATCACTTAGATCGGTAAATTCATTCTGTTTTTTTGGAAAAAAAATCCTGAATCCTAAACAAACTTTTCAAAAGTCATCCATTAGACGACAATTATTTTGCAATTTGCTCCTAAAAAACGGATCTCCGTAAGCTTACAGACCACTTCTTAGCATAAAACCATGAACAATTAGAATAAAATCTTATATATTCTAATAAAGGGGTTAGAGTCCACTAAATGAAGTTAACATGAAAAGCCAGACTATGAAGAAAGTATATTTCTCATATCTGTATCGGTTCTGTCCTTAGAAAGCTTTACCGGTCGATCTCCACTGCGGTAACCATTCTGTTTCTGCTTTCAGTTCCATCCATACCTTCAGGCTTTGAGGCCGAGGCAGAGTTGGACACCAGGGTAATGTTGTCTTGGCTTTGGCCCATCCAAGATCACATCCTCAGCTATGAACTGCATTACTGGGAGGCCAACAGTCCCAACGACAAGGTGAGCTGCATCCGCTAGAGCAATGAAAATCCAGGTTCTTTCTAATATGAAGGTCTGCATTCATCTAAAACATAAATGCTTCAGCCTGAATGATCAGTGATGGGAGTAACGGCGTTACTAACGGCGTTACCTTATTTTAGTAACGAGTAATCTAACAAATTACTTTCACTGTAACTATAACGCAGTTACCATTGCAGACACCCCGTTACTGCGCGTTACTCAGGTCGCACAATGAACCTTTTTTCATGATAGGACTCGTGCGCGCCTTGTCATGACAGAGGAGAGGATGAGAATGGCTGATGTATAGTGAGATTCCATCTGTCAGTTGGGTAGGTGGGTGTTTCTGCTGGAGGGTGTTAACGTACAGCACACACAGAGAGATGGAGAGTGAGGATGACTCCAGCAGCAAAACAGCGTTTTCCAGATGGAAATACCGGTGTTACGTCGAGCTGCGTTTCCCTATCAGATACGGTTTCCCCTGCATCTCCGCACAGCGCAGGCGGCACGATTCACCGCGCAAGCGACAGGATACGTGCATGCTCGCTAAAGGTGCGGAACAGCCGCCCTGTGCTCGCGCCACAGGAGAACTACGGAGAGCGTGAAGGATCAAATATTGGATGGATGGATGGATGGATGTTGCAGTATCTATAACAACCCAAACACACAGGATTTCAGAATTAGACATCCCCAGTTATTAATTTCATTCACTCACCAGATCTGAACGCCCTGTTAAAAAACTTCCCACCCATGAGTAGAGGTGATGCAGTCTGATGATATTTACACCGCATCAGATAGCGTTCCCCCCATGTTAAGCAGGGGGAACGCTATCTGACAGGGTTTATAGGCCCGTCAGATAGCGTTCCCCCCATGTTAAGCAGGGGGAACGCTATCTGACGGGGTTCATAGGCCCGTCAGATAGCGTTTCCCCCTGATGTCATTTACCTTGAGTTGCAATAAATGCAAAACTCTCTGCAGGTTGTGGAGTAAAAATTGAGCACTGAGAGTAAGAAGAAAAGGTTTTATTTTCTTTGCAAAGGAGAATCACAGAACAAGCTGAACACAGCTCCCAATGTGATTCTGAAGCATTCAGAATCACACCCCTCCATTTAAGAAGAACCCACAGCATACACACACATGAACATTGAATCTTCCCAAGGGTAACACGTCATCAAAAGACATAAATATACTTTTGGATAAACATTCCAGACAACTGTTTTCCGTTCACACCAGAGACAGGACGTGAGGATCTTAAACACAAGGACCTGTTTATCTATGTTCCCCCCTTATCTAACCTAGTGAGGAAACTCCTTTTCAAACCTCCTTCCTTTCCCTACATCTCAGCACAAAGAATGGAACAAAGCCTCTAACTAATCACCCCTATTCAATAAGAAAAACCTGGCACACTTTAATATTTAACCTTACTAATATCCAAGGAAAAACCACAAATCACAATGTTCTTGTCTTTGTCGTCCGCTCTATTCAGCTGGCTTTGGAAACACACGGCGAGAAGGTGGGGGCTGGGTGGTGAGGGTTACGGGGGCGAGAAACGCAAAAGTAACGCAATAGTTGCTTTTACTAGTAACTAGTTACTTTTATTGTGGACTCAGTTAGTAACTCAGTTACTTCTTGGGAGAAGTAACTAGTAACTATAACTAATTACTTTTTCAAAGTAACGTGCCCAACACTGTGAATGATGAACATATTCATTACCAAGAGTAATGGATCAGGACTGTGTACCTCGCTGTCCACACATACCCATCAATGACCTGCAGTTACTCTAAAGCTATTCATCCTGACTGATTTAGAATGATTTTAAATGTAAAACTAATATAAACCTTTGACTGGAATTCATTAGGGTTATGACAGGGAGGCCTTCCCATCATTTCCAACATGAAATGTTCAAACTACCAGTGGAAACAGGATTTCTGCATTGAAACAAATGATAGAATGGCTATGATGCTAATACAATTTTTTTTATGAAATATTCTACATTTTATTAATTAATTTTATCAATTAATTTAATCCCATCATTATTCTGTTAAATTGTTATAACATGTTGTTTTGTTTTGCTGCTCCAATTTTATTTTAGACATTTTAAATCTAGACTTTGATCATTTTGAAGTTTTATTAAAGTCATTATCTGATGTAGTGATACACAGGCAGAAGAATCCCTTTAATTTTCCTGGTGATGTCCATAATTCCCCCAAACGTCGAGGTTTTACCTGTTAAATAACTAACACACAGGGCAGATTGCTTGATGTGGAGTTTCTGTATGAATGATTTCAGTCTGGAGTTTGTAGTTTCCTTTTTCATATTATCTTTTGAAACAGTTGCATCTGTGTGACGTATGGCTCGCTGTCATTTCTTCACAGCGTAGTGTCAGTTTCAGCGCAGTGGGCTCCTATGCAGTGGATGGTCTGAAGCCAGACACACTCTACCTGTTTTCGCTAGCAGCTCGATCTGACAGAGGTCTGGGAGTCTTCACTCCACCTGTCCAGGCCAGAACCACCAAATCCAGTAAGCAAACCTTCAATCTGCTCTCTGAATTGTTCTTATTGTTATTGACGCCAAATTAAGTAAATCAGAAATGTTTCACTATATAAATATATATATATATTTAATGTGTTTAGACCTTCAACAGCGATTTTCTTTTGAAATCTACATCGATCATTTTGATGCTCTGACTGTGTCATAAATAAAAAAACCTGCAGGTCTACAGAATATTAGATGAAATCAACTGCTTTTTTTTTTTTTGTTTTTTTTTAGTAACACTTTGATACTATCACTGAAGTATAAGTATTATTATTTAATCTGACATGTATACTGTGGTAGCTGTAGATCAGAATATGGCCTTTCTGTATGGAAGTGAATCTCTGAGTACCTGGAACCAAGCACCTGTAGTTGCAGGATTGGAAAAGATAGAAAGTATGACTTCAAACTGAGGTGATTCAGAAAGATTGAAGCTGTGTTTTTGGATGGTTTCTCAGTGCTTGGACCTCCTCCAAGGAAGGTGGTGACAGAAACCCTCAACTCCTCCAGCATCAGGGTGACCTGGAAGGCTCCGTTACCAGTAAAGCAATCCGGACAGATCCAAGGCTACCATGTTATCTGCTCCAGGCTGAGGAACAGAGAACCACACGGCCAGCCGGCCATCATCGACGTTTCAAACCCTAAAGCCCAGGTAACTAATTTTAGGTTGTAGCAGATTAAAGTAGATTCAGGAAGGTCGCTTTTTAGGCCTCTTCCTCGTGTAACTCTTGAAAAATAATCATTAGAATTTAGTTTCATTATTAATTAATGAAACACTTTCTTCTATGGTGCTTCAATGTCTTGCAAAAATATTTAGCCCCTTGGCATTTTTCAGACTTTGTTGCCTTAAAGTCTGGAGTTAAAATTGTTGTTTAAATAGTTTCATCATTCCATGTATAGAACTCGTCTACAAATATGGAGAAGAGTTATGATTATCTATGTGAACCAACCAAAACAAGGACAGAGCATCATTAAACAGCTCAATGTTCATCCCCTGAAGTCAGTAGTGTTAGTGGTAGAGCCCTTTAGCAGCAGGTCCAGGTCTCTAGAAGCTCTCCACATCTGGCCTTTGGGGTTCCTGTAAACACCTCAGAGTTGATCTGCTCCAGCTCCTTCACTGTTAAGAGCCATCTATAAAACCTGCTTTGGATTCTTGATGGGATTGAGGTCTGGACTTTGGCCAGGCTCATCTGGAACTGACTTATTCATTATTCAAATAGTTTTTACTGGATTATTTGGAGATACAAACATCACATTTAGGGGGAGGGTTGGCCTAGTGGTTAGGGCATAGAGCTGGGAATGAGCTTCTGAGTTTGAGCCCCACTCCCACAGACTGCCACTCTGGTTCCCTGAGAAGACCCTTAACCCCACACTGCTCCCCGGGCGCTGCACAATGGCAGCCCACAGCTCCCCAAGGGGAGGGGTTAAATGCAGTTCTGTAGCTGTGACAGTGGAATGACAATAAAAGCTGAAAAAATAAACTAAAAGTATGAACCTGAAATAGGAAAGGGCAAATCTATTTGCCATAGACTCAGTCCTTCTACGATACAGTGGTTGTTTTCTTTATTGCTTGCTATGAGTTATCAGGCAGCCTGCAACAAAAAACAAAAAACAAAAAAACAAAATATGGTACACACAGACTAACATGTTTCTTTAATTTTCCAACAAGCCAGTTCAACTGATTAGCTTCTTGCTATCTGCTCCCCTGGGGAGGGTAACATACAACATTCCTAATCAGCTTAATAATATTTTAGCCCCCCTGGTGGGAAACACACCCCATCAGACAGATAACTCTAAAGTCTTTGCAAACAAAGTCAAACATTTAAAGATACATTGCACCTGGGGAGCAGTGTGGGGCTAAGGGTCTTGCTCGGGGACCCAGAGTGGCAGTCTGTGGGAGTAGTGCTCAAACTCAGAACCTCAGGATTCCCAGCTCTATGACCTAACCACTAGGCCACTAGGGTCAGGGATTGATAAGATTTTCACGATTCTGATTCTCTTGTTGATTCTGTGAAATGATTTGAATCCTTATCGATTCTCTTATCGATTCCAATTTGGGGAAAAGAGAACAAACAGTTTGATGATGAGCATCAACTTTGTTTACTTAACTATCACACGACCTTACAAACTCAACAAGGTCAAGATGTCCACAATGTATCTGTTTAATGTGGAGAGAAATATTTTATTAAGACAATCTGACAACAGCCTCACGTTCACCTACCGAAATTCATGGGCCCGTTGCAATAGCTAGAATCATGTAAAAATTCCAGCTACCAGTAGTTCTAATTAAACATGCTGGCAATGAAGGGCTGGATTAACGAGAAAGGCACCCTCCCTTAATAACCCCAAAGAGAGGTAGGAAACGAGTTTATTTCCAGAAATGGCCTCTGATTTACTAGGAACCACATTAAGCTCAGCCAGTGATATAAAACTAGCTACTTCCCACCAGTTTCCTTCCACGCTGGTCGTAACTTTAGTTTCTGTCTGGAAGCATTAAAAACGCAGCATTTGTTAAAATGTATGCCATGTTATGTGCGCAGGTCTTCTGCATTTTGGATGTAATAGCTTTACCCGATTGGGTGCCATTTTTTTAGTTTTGCTTTTCTAGACTTACGCCTGGTCATGTCGTACTTGCTTATTAAATGCCGTGTGCGTAACTTGCATAAAAGACGTGACATAAGTCGTGCTGCCCAGCTCTAGGCTCTGGTGCTGCCTGGAACCGTTAAGAGAATCGTTCTGCTGCCAAATCGTGCCATGGAATTGGAACACATGGAACCGGTTCTGAACAGGAACCGGTTTTTGATTCCCATCCCTATAGCCCCAACCCCCCCATAGATACCTAAACGTGGTGTTTGTCAAAGCAGTAAGGAAATCCAAAAGAGAATATAAGACAAGAAGATTGGACGGGAAAACATCTCCATCCCATATGTTGCTGGAGTCTCTGAAAAACTCGAGGATTTTCTCCAAACACAAAACTGAAAAAGAAAACTTAAACAGAACCAAAATCATGTCCGTCCCTTTGGTGCTATAAACCAACGTAGCTCTATCTTTTTCTGTTTGAAGATGATAGTGGTCCTGTTGAAAATCAAACAATATTTAATGTGAATCGGTGCTATAAAGCTAATGTGAATTAGTTTGATGTGAAATGAACCTGTTGTTCAAAACTTCATCTCTCTTAATCTTCACATTTTTCTGTTTCTCTGCTTTGTATTTTCCAAACGTTTCCTCGTTCAGGAAACCATCATATCAGGTCTGCTTCCTGAGACTACTTATTCTATCACTCTGACTGCCTACACCGCCAAGGGGGATGGAGCTCCTAGCAAGGCATCTGTGTTTACTACTAACGGTGCTGGTGAGTCCATTGAATACATGATTGTTTGTGTTTATCTGAAGGGATACATCAATAAACTGTTTTTCCTTCGTTCTTGTTTGGCAACTACTTTCTCAAGAATTTTAGATAAGAAAGGAAGATTGGATTTAGGTCTATAATTGACCAAGTCATCTGGGTCAAGAGACGGTTTC
>NW_015151230.1:100206-101956 GCF_000732505.1 Cyprinodon variegatus | reverse complement strand
TAATAATAATAATAATAATAATAATAATAATAATAATAATAATAATAATAATAATAATAATAATAATAATAATAATAATAATAATAATTTAACTTTATTGATCTAACATTGGAGAAATTTACCTCTGATTTTAACCCATCCCCTTGGAGAGCAGTGGGCTGCCATTGTGCGGCACCCGGGGAGCAGTGTGGGATTAAGGGTCTCACTCAGAGAGACCCAGTGTGGCAGTCTGTGGGAGTGGGGCTCGAACTCAGAACCTCAGGATTCCAACCACTAGACTACCAGTCCCAATGTTTTCTTTTTGTTGTTGTTCTTTTTTTAAAAATGAAGATGAAGACAATAGTTTTGCTAACTCTGAAAGTTCAACTGGATCAAAGCAGTCTAAACCCGGTTCAGATTCCATGACTACCTTAGATGCTGCCCCACCCTCCAGAGACAAACCAATCGCGGATAGAGGAGTGCTTATGATCTTATTTTTAATAAGATCAATCTTATTTATAAAGAATCCCATAAAATCATTCCTGCTAAGAGCAGGTGGAATGGACAGTTCAACAGAGCTATGGCTCTGGGTGAGTTTCGCAACTGTATTAAAAAGAAATCTAGGATTATTTTTATTCTCAGCTGCCATCTCCTAAAGTTCTCCGATGACTTGGCCATTGTAGGCTGTGTTTCTGAGGGGGAGGAGCTGGAGTATCGATCTGTCATCATGAACTTTTTGGACTGATGTGAGAAGAACCACCTGTATCTTAATACTAGTAAAACCAAGAAGAAGGTGATGGACTTAAGGAGACGCCCCCCACCTTACTCTGAACATCCAGGGGCAGGACATAGAAACTGTGAATAGTTTCAAATCCCTGTGTGTTTACGTCATTAATATAAACTAGACGGGACTGATAACAGCGACGCCTCCCCCTAACTCCTGAGGAGGTTGAGGTCCTTTGCAGTCAGCAGGCCCCTGCTTCAAACCTTCTCCGACACTGTGGAGGCATCAGCCCTCCTCTACGCTGTCGTCTGCTGGGCCCCTGGCAGTGCAGAGCGGGACAGAAAGAGACTGAACAAACTGCAGAGAAAGGCCGTTTCTGTCCTAGGCTGCACTCTGGACTCAGTGGCTGAGAGAAGGGTGCTGTCCAAGCTTCCATCCATCATGGACGCCACCTTCCACCCTCTGCAGCAGACTGGAGAGGAGCTGAGCAGCTCCTTTAGTCAAAGACTTTTACAGCCTGTTAGTAAAAAGCAGCGCTACTGCAGGTCATTCATCCCTGCTGCAACCAGACTCTACAATGAGACACTATCACTGCTGCAGTGGAGAATGAGAAATTACTATTTCATACTCTGTGCAATAACCATATATATAAATGTCCATCCATATAAATACCCAAATATAATGTATACATCCCAGGCACCTTCTTCTTCTCCTTTGACTAGTTGAGCCAATGTAACGAGTATACTTCTCCACTGTTAGATCAATAAAGTCAATCAACCAATCAGAGAAGCTGATCTGGGAGCTGGCAGGGAGTCAGACGCAGCACTGCTGATGCAGAGCACTATGATCACTCCTCTGAAGCAGTTTATTAACGCCTAAATTAACTTCAAATGTAGAAACCTGCCGGCAGAATATGTTGGCTTTTATTATCCTGCTGCCTGCAGTTTGTAGCACAGACCTGAAAAACGCTAACATCTACTTCCAGCCGCCACCAGTGTTGCCAACTCCTCAGTAAGGAAAGTAGCTATTGGCTGTGCTAAAAGTCGC
>NW_015151230.1:92347-100036 GCF_000732505.1 Cyprinodon variegatus | reverse complement strand
CCGCTGATCACAGCTACTATAGCAAAGCTGCTCTCTGGCATTGAACACAGGAGCAGCAGAAGCTTTTTTGCTGCTTAAATTGTGTCTGGTGTGAACATAGCATTAGACTTTTGAATTTGTTTTAATTAACCTATGAAACATAATATTGTACCTAAAAATGATCTCATGTCTTCCTGATTAAATTTCCACCTCTAGTCAAGCACATATAGTTCCTATAATCAGGACAGAAGTAGTGCTGGAACAAAGACAGAAAGCTGTATTCCCCCTCAAAATACAGCAAAAAGGGTTTCAGCAAGTTTAAATTTCAACATTTTCTGGGGGAGGATACCCTGTACCCCCATGCCACACAAAGCCTAAAGATGTGATATACCAAGGTGGACACCCTATGAATTATTCCAGGCTACATGCCAGTTGAGAGTGGTATAAATGCTATTTGTAGTGATGTAAATAATCTAATTGGTTTATTGCTCATATTTTCTCTGTCACAGTGCCTGGAAAGCCAAGCATGATGATCAATATGATGGTGGGGAACACCGCTATGATCCAATGGCAGCCTCCTAAAGAAATGATAGGAGAACATCTAGGATACCAACTCCAGTACAAGAGGGTGGATGAGGAAACCTTCACCACCAAAGATCTCAGGAAGACGGATGACCATTTTACTCTCACCGGCCTCCTTAAAGGAGCCACTTACATTTTCAAGCTGTCTGCTAAAAACCAAGCAGGCTCCGGTGAGGAATATGTTAAGGAGATCATCACCTCTGAGGACATACCCAGCAGCTACCCCCAGAATCTCAGGGTGACGGGCCTCACCTCTACCTCTACCATGCTGGCCTGGGAGCCTCCGCCTCTGGCTGAAAGGAACGGAGAGATCGTCAAGTATGTTGTGGTGTATCGGGACATTAATAGCAAGGACAACTACACCAACAGCACCACAGAGACACACATGACTGTTCAGGGTTTGCTGCCTGACACCACCTATGACATCAGAATCCAAGCTTTTACCAACAAGGGAGGAGGACCTTTCAGCCCCAGCGTCCAAAGCAGGACCATGCCGGCATCTATGCCAGGTGGGTCAGATGTCTTTGTGTAAATTTAAATCTGGTTACATATTTCATTTTCACACAGAGCTCACATCTTCATACATGGGTATTACATATAGGACAGCTGCATGTTTGGTTCTGGTGGGTTGGTCCTGGAATCAAGCTAGCTCAAAATATGAGCAAACATCCATTCATCCTTCTTCTCACGCTTCATCTGTCAGGGTGGGGCTCGGGCCTATTTCTGGCAGTCTATGGGCTAAAGGCAGAGTCCACCCTGGACAGGTCACCAGTCCATCACAGGACAACACAGAGACATACAAAGACACACAAGCACACACACACACCCACACCTAAGGACGATTTAGCGATGCTAGTTACCCTAACACCCATGTTTTTGGAGTTTGGGAGCCGGATTACCTGGAGAGAACCCACGCCTACACCGGGAGAACATCCAAACTGAATGTGGAAAAATCCTGTGCTTGCAATCAATTCCAGGTAGTTGCTGCTGCAAAGCAATGGTGCTACAAGCGTTTCCACCGTGCAGCATATCAACAGACTTCTGTTTCTGACAGCAAATATCAGCAGTTATGTCACTCAAACTGAAACTAGTATTTCTTTCATTTTAGCAGGTAATTTCCAACTAAAGCTCAAACCCAAAAGCTTGGTTTATACTCAGCGCCTCACGCAGGGCGTGAGGGTGTGCGCGCACCAAAATCGATGCTGTCCCCGCCCCGAGCGTGGACCGCATGTGCAGCCTCGGCCCTGGGAACCTCTGAATGTTTTGTAACTTGGCACATGCGATCTGCCTCGTTCCGAATTGGAGGACATAAAGTTGTTCTCAAAGAAAAAAATGGTTCAGAAGTAACAGTGTTGTTTATCCTTGTTTTTGGTAAAAACAAGGATTTAAGTTTGTTTCCATCACATAGAGCATAAAGTATGAAACAACTACCCATTGTATACAGTGCATTCAGCTTTTATATAGTGAAACAACATTGTTTCTACATGTTATTTAAAATAAAAAAGGTCTTTTTAGACTTCAAGGTGGGGGGGGGTAGCTTCCCCATCGTCACGTCTTTCTGTGTGCAGCAGGTAAATCTGCCATTTTATTCCACTCTATATTTCTGTGTAACACCCCATTTTTCTTCAATAGTCATCAATTCTTAAATAAACAATGCGTCACTCTGCTATTTTTGGCACTACTGTACCTACATCCGCATCAACTACAAAAGGGGACTTGTATGTGTTCACGCCAGACATGTTCACAAGTCATTTATTGCAAGTTCAAGTCAAGTTTTGAGAGCTCAAGTCCAAGTCAAGTCTCAAGTCTTGAGAATGCCTGTTGCCATTATTAGTTAATCGCACATTAAATTCTAATTACATGTTTAATTAAAATAAGTGCAGTGATGTACATAGACATGCTTGCTTATGTCTCCTTGTGTTTCCATCTCTGTTCCTGAAACGATTAACATTTTTCTGCAGCGAGCTCACACAGACGTTTGGTTACTGTGCTGTGACGTGGACAGTATCTCTCCTCTACCAATGCCATAAAATTTTTAAAGCTGGGCTTGTCAATCAAAGATGGCGGGAGGTTGCATGAAATAATAAAGTCCTGTATTTTTGCTTCAGCAATAGCCTGATGGTCTGGGATGTTCCTGACTGAACACTTGCACTCCTTTTGTCAGAAGGGACTCAATGCTGCCCTGTCCCTCTCTACATGGATTTATTTTTGCTTCACTGAATTCAGTGTCATGGTCTTGGAACTTATGGTTGGCATTTTCATTTGCTCGTCCTCACCTGTCTAATTGGCCGGCGGCTGATTAACGGCGAACGTTTCCACCTGGTTCCCTCAGCTATTTATGTTGTTTTTGCCTTTCTTCCATCAGTGCCTGATTACTCGACCTGTGGTGAGAGTAACTCTGGCATCAGGTCAACTTTTGTCTGTAATTCTAATTCAGACCTGTTTCCCATCCATCCATTCATCCATCCATTTTCCTCCAGGTCGTGGAGGCAGCCGTCGAATGCTACGTTCACATCAAAAGCAGCAAAGGCAGCAAAAACTCGTGCGGTGGAAAAGTGGGTTTGATGCGCGTTGGGCGGAGCTACGAGCTATCCTGCCTGTAACATAGAGACTGACATTTTTTCGGGAATCAGTATTAGGAATGGGAGTCAGTATTAGTAAAGATCACGGGATTGGGACGGTACAGGATTAAACATTAACGGGAGCGGAAGCAAACCAATAATAACTAAAAAACAAACTAGGATCGATGCCAAAAAATCCAGCACTGGCGCGCCACCGCCCTTTTGTAGTTTTTTTCCGTGAGACCTACACTATAATGCGAGTCAAAAAAAACTACACGACCCAAAAATCAACAGTGCTTCCGCTCTGAGTTTTTCCACCCGCGCTCAAAAAGCAAAAACAAGAATGGGAGTGGTGCAGGAGAGGGACTCATTCTGAATGGGAGCGGGATGGGAGTGGGAGTAATTTCACCAGGAGTGGGACGGGACAGGATTTAGATTTCTACTCTGGCCCGGGATCGGGACGGGACACAATTTTTTTCTGTGGGAGTGGGACGGGACAGGATTTAGATTTCTACTCTGGCCCGGGATCGGGATGTGACACAATTTTTTTCTGTGGGAGTGGGACGGGACAGGAGTGAAAATCCACTCCCGTGTCAGTCTCTACTGTAACAATGGCAGCTATATTTGCTGTGATCGGTGAGAATAAAGTAGTTTTAGTATCCTGACCATCCTGACTCTGATTGGTTGAAGTGGCACGTCGAGCAGCAAAAGTTTAATTTTTCCAACTCCTGCAGCAGCTGCGTTTGCAGTGCGTCTCGCGCGTCAGATGCTCAAACGCTAATGACGCGCTGTATCAGCTGCTCAGACGTGCTGCGCATGCTGCTCAAAATGCGCTGCTGGACCTTTTGCTGCGCCTTGATGCGTGCCAACCATTGACTTTCCTTGTAGACTAGCTGCTCCTGCTGCCTTTGCTGCTTTTGGTGTGAACTTAGCATAAGCAGAGATGCCCAGACTTCCCAATTCACACACACCTCCTCCAGCTGCTATGGGGGGACCCCAAGGCAACACCAGACCAGCTCAGAGACATAGTCCCTCCAGCGTGTCCTGGGCCTTCCACCAGGCCTCCTACAAAATGGGACATGCCTGGAACACCTCCTGAGGGAGGCAACCAGGAGGCATCTGGAACAGATTTCAGCCGCTTGTATTCGCGATCTCGTCCTTTGGTTCATTACCCAGATACCATGACCATAGGTGAGGGTGGGAACATAGATTGATCGGTACATTGACAGTCCGATACAGCGAACGCATTACTGCCGACGCCACACTGACCCGTCTATCGATCTCACGCTCCATCCGTCCCTTACTTGTGAATAAGACCTCGAGGTATTAAACTCCTCCACTTGAGACAAGGACCCCTCCTGACCTGAAGAGGGAGCCTTTCTCCGGTGGAAACCATGGCCTCGGATTTGGAGGAGCTGATCCTCATCCTGACCGCTTCACAATCTGCTGCAAACCACCCCAGTGCACGCCAGAGGTCCTGGTTTAATGAGGCCAACAGCACAACATCATCTGCAAACAGCAGAGATGGTATCCTGTCTTTCAGATTCATCAGTGATTATCCTACTTTGAAGCACCAAAATCAAATTTAGAAATTTGTCCTATATATCATTGACATCCAAAGTGTTTTTCTTGAATGTTAAATTTAAAAAATGTTTTACAGTGATTGGCTCTAAGGAGAGCGCAGACAGAGGACACTGGGTTCACTGAACCATACCTGCTGCTGACCAGGTTAGCTCTGGGGAGAATGTTACTATGGCAACTCTCTTTGTGAAATGAAAAAACTGAGTTTCTCTGATTTTAGGTTTACAAATCTTTTCAGTGAACTTTCTTTGTAAAACGGACTGCTGACTTTAAATCCTTAAAGTATTTCAAGAAAGGTCCACACACCCTCTGGAACTTTTTGAGTTTCAAACTTAATTAAGGATCTTTTTAATGTCCAAACAGGACATGTTGTCCCTAAAGCTGGGCATGCGATATTTTCCATCATCGCACGCAGCTACAGCTCACACTGTACGACCAAACGCAGCTTTCAAAAGTTTTCAGCTCACGATGTTTGTTCTCACGCTGTGCGTCCCGATGCTCTGATGCGATCTACCTGCTCACTCTCTACGTCTAAAAACCAGGTTGGACTCAGCTCCGCAGTGAGATGGCGCTACTCGGACTCGTCTTTCTGGAAGCCAAACCAGTAGCAGAGGAACATGAAGCTCACTAGAGTGAAACGCGCTGCCTTGGATATTTGGGCAATTTAGTGCTGAAAGCCCTAAAAAGAAAAGGAGACGACGTATTTGGACAAAGACATGGCTGAGCTAACGTGGCTACTACGGTCTGACAGTTTGACAGGAAGAACTCCATTTCACTCATTGCCCCCCCGCCATGATGCTGGGTTTACATCTGAGATGAAGAAGAATCCTTGTTTGCCCACTGAGCGATTTACCCACGACCACCTTATGACGGCCGACTGAATTTCTAACATGTTTGATTTTCTCCCGACCTTCTGATTCCTAATGAGGAGGTGGTCGTTAGAGGCTGATCGCCCCTCGTTACCCCCTTGTTCACTACACCACGCACCATCAGGCTGAAAGTCGTCCAAAAACATTTCTATTGCTTCCAGAAAAGTCTTCAATATATTCTATACCATGTAGTTTAGCATTCATTAATGTTTTAAGTATATAAATAACTATTTTCAGTACCTTTATTACGTAGATTTCATATTATTCTGTACGCGCATGCATCGCGGTTCTGGGACGGATCGGGTCGTGACAACCAGCACTAGATCCAGTTCAGCTACTTTTAGCCAATCAAATCCACTCCTCTGATCATGTGACTTAACTGTGCTAAAAGTTAGCTGGTGGCTAACTGCTTGCCATCAGCTAACTGTTAGCCATTACCGAACAGTGCCTTAAAAACCTGTTACAATACATTTATAGTCACAAAATGAAATAACCGTTTGAACATCCAGTTTAATGTGAGAGTGCGATAAAATGATAAACTGAGTTTGATTTATACACACATTGTTTGAACTGCGTTTAGTTTCTTTAAAGTCTAATAGTGACTCTTTTCTTTCCTCAGTGTTTGTCAGAAACTTTGGTGTGAAAGCTGTCATGAAAACCTCAGTCCTGCTGATGTGGGAACTTCCAGAAACATCCCAAACGTCTCCGCTTCACTTCAGGGTAAGAAGGTGTATTTTGCACATTTGAAGACCTATAAACATTTCCACTGAGGAGTCTTTTTGAAGCTGCGCACAGTCTCTTATAAACAATGAGATGAAGAGTGAAGAGTGATTGTGTTTTGTTAACATAAGTAAATATAACAACAAATTAGATTTTTTACTATATATCTAAATAAACATAGAGTGGTTTGTGCCTCAACAGAAAAAGCTTAATGATAAAAGCCTCAAGTATAATAAAATTCCAATATTTTCTCAGACCTCACAATAAGTAACCGGTTTAGGTGGAGATTTCAGCCAATCATGTTATTGTTTAGTCATAACAAACAACACATTTATTAACCTTATATTACACCTCTAATGGGGGTTGTAACCCCAACCCCTTTACAGGAGAACAGAAGACCTCACCTATTCAGCCAGGCCAACTATTCCCTCTAACGCCCCCCCTTTCAGAGACATAGACAGGTATGGGGCATTGCAGGCTAACAAAGAAGCCAAACGACCCCCATTCCAAAGGGGGGGACCCGTTCATCCGTTTCTATTTGCATGTTTTCTAAACTAAAACCAGGCTTTGTTGGGCTGCTGGATAAAACCTGGAACTAAACGCTATTTCTGACATTTTGGATTGAAAAATCTTCCTGGATGGAAGAGAAACGTCTTCAGACTTGGAAACAAAGTCCAGAGGATTGATTTAACTTTTTTGGAATGACTGACCTGGATGGCTGAGAATCTTCACCAGCGTGGACAGCCAGAAGAAGCTTAGTGTTTTGGCATGACCGAAACAAATGGCCAAGGTTGGCCAAGGTCCGCTGGGATTTTTCACATCTTGAAAATCCTTTGTCTAACAATCAGGTTTTTATTTCTTCCAGCTCACAAGAGGTGTTGCAAAACATTCTTTAATTTCTACCAAAAGGAATCCCTAAATTATATCCAAAGCAAATATTTCTTTGCATTCTGTTCATTTTTGGATAAATAGGTACATAGATCTTTAATTATTTCTCTCTCATAGTTATTGTAATTATCATTTCAAAGAGTAGTTGTTTTATGAATTGCAACATAAAATTAAAGCCACAAGTGGCATTGGGCGGCCCTCGCAGCTCGCACCGCCTGGTATGTTGCGATCGCTGGAACCAAGCGACCGCCGGCTCCACGCTCCTTCCCAGCCTATGCTCCTGCTCTTCAGCCTATGCCTGCTGCTGCTTTTCTTCATCCTCCCCCTCCTTCTCTTTCTGCTGCTGCCATTGTTTCTCATCCTCCTCCTGCAGCTTCTCCTCATCTTCCTTATCCTCCTGCTAATGCAGCTTCTCCTCATCATCCTCCTGCTTCTGCTTATCTTGCTGTGTTTTTTCTCCTCCTTCTGCTGTCGCTCTTGCTGCATCTCCTTCTCATCCTGCTGTCGCT
>NW_015151230.1:74568-89658 GCF_000732505.1 Cyprinodon variegatus | reverse complement strand
TTCACGTTAGAGGGCGCTGTGCCGTAATTTGGGAGCGGCCATTTTGGATTCCATTACAGACCGGCTATTTCACTCGGGGGAGAATTTACTGCCACGTTTTCCTGAGTTTTTGAATATGCGAAGTCCCCGTAAAATGCGTTTGAAGTGAGAAAAGAAAAATAATAATAATAATAATAATAATAATAATAATAATAATAATAAGAAACTTTCGAAATACAATAGGCCTTCGCAGCGCTTTGCTGCTCGGGCCTAATTAGACTAAAACCTTTTTTTACAAGGAAGTTCTGCTGAATCAGAGCTGCATCTGGATGAACCAAAGTGGATCTTTTTTTCCAGAAACTGATGGTCTCCCCAAGGAGATTCTAAAGTCATAGAGAACAATTTAGCAGCAGTCCGTGATGTTAAGGTTCACCTGTGCTTTTATTGTGAAACGCCAACAGATAGCGAGACCTTGACAGGAAATTACATGAAAAAAAAAAAGAAAAACCTATTGATCAACTCCTTCTGAATCGCAGGAATGGTAGTCTGACTCGGTCCAGAGAGCACAGACCTCTCCAGAGGGATTTGGTTGCTACCTTAGCATAGCCTTTAGCTGGGAACCGTTTAGAGTCTAGCCGTTAGCAACTGCGAACTGCCAGCAACAGGAAGTCAAACAGGAAGTACTTGCTTTCTAAACTCCGCCAGAGGGGTGTGTCTTCAGAGGAGTACTTCTGATTGCATCATCGACATTTGAACCCAACACTATTGAGCAGCTACATGTCTTATAATATTGGATTGAATATCTCTGACCATGAGGTACCGGTATGAATACTGGTGTAGCAACACTCCACCTTGCCTAATTCACTGGCTGCTTTATGGTGCATTCATAAAGGACGCCATGAGTGCTGGGATTTTTCCAGCAGGTACTTCATCACTCTGCATTTCAGATGCACAGGGTTTACTCCCTGGACCGCATCATCAGATAGGCGGAGCTTCAGCTGCGTGAATCTGACACCTCACCGACGTGAAAAAACTGACTGAAGGGTTATTGCCTCATTAGTGCAGGTTTGTTCATTTAAAATGGTCATTTATAAAAATGAATAAAACAATAAAGATCACATGTGCTGCTGTTGTTTCAGAGATATTAAAGATAATTTTGTAGGTCACCCAGAGGTCAACTATCCCACCATTAAGCTCCGACTTGAATCCAAATGATCTAACCTACTTTTTTTTTCATAACAAAAGCAGAATGTTTTACTAAAAAAAGAAAATGTGATGGACAACTGCCGAAAACCCCCCAAGGGGCTTAATGAATGGCAGTCTCCATAAAAATAAATATATTTCACCATTTTTCAGAAAAGTTAAACTATCGTTTTAAGATGGAATTATTTTTAATTACGGCCGATGACATCACAATCCTTGCAGACTGTTTGCAATCAAACAGTCGTCTCTTTAAAGGGAGACAAAGCTGTGGCATCAGAGATGTGAGCGTTACATCTGTATTCAAAGAAGGGTAGAAACTTTCTCCAATCAGTTGGATGTGAGACAACAGAGGGCTGATTTTAGTTCCTGATTGATCCTTTCAGTTTGGCCATTCGGTTGCTGGATTGAGGGGTTAACTGGATGTTAAAGAGACTTTTGCAATGAAAGAGCATTAAAGAGCGGTCTTCATAGCAGCGAGATGAATAATGGTCCTCTGTCTGAAAGGATGTCCTGAGAAATGCCATGAAGACTGGAGGTGGATGGAGCTTCTTCAAAGGGATGGAATAGTGGTTAGAGCAGTGCTCTGTGCTCTGAGAAGGTTGCAAGTACCCGGTTCGATCCCCACAGACTGCCACTCTGGGTCCCTGTGCAAGACCCTTAACCCCACACTGCCCCTGGGTGCCACACAATAGCAGCCCACTGCTCCACAAGAGGATGGGTTAAAATACAGAGGGTGAATTTCCCCAATCTGGAGTAATAGAGGGATTTACTGTCAAGATTTGGTTTTAAGGTTTTTGTTTGGACCTAAAAGCAGAAGCTGAGAGGCAGAGGTGAGTTCTTGGAGGGTTTAATGAGAGATCAGGCAACAAAAACAGGTATCCAAAAATCCAACTTAAAAATCAAACACAAACCAGAACCATGACATCAGGGGAAAACCATCAAGGAGCCAGGGTGAGAAAAGGTAAGACCAGGAACCAGCAAAGAGGGACTGCAGAGGGAGTGTATTTATGGCTGACTGAACAAAGGTAGAGCTGATAGGGAGCAGGTGTGATTAGAGCTGACGAGGAAGCCAAGGGAAAAGAACACAAGGGGGCAGCAGAGAGCAGACAGAAAAACCTAAGCAACTTAAATGACTCCAGACACACCAATAAAACTAAAAAAAAAAAGAAAAACCTGGCTGAACTTGAAACTGAAAACTTAAAGAAAAACAACAGAACCAAGATGGTTACATTTACATTGCATTATATTTAAGAACACAATTAATAATGGTGAGAATGGTGCTCATATCTCAGGAAGGTGGTGCTCTGGAGAGATAAGGGAGCAGGGCTTGTTGGGAACGGGTACGAGCTGAAGGAGTCTGGCAGGAGGCTGGTGTCCATGTTTCTTTCTGGTGCATACTGGACAAGCATAGTCTGCCATATGGCTCAGGAATAGAGACTCAAATGCAAGACACGACACAGTGCAGTAAAGTTCAAGATTCTTTTTATATACTGGGGTCAAACACCAAAAATCCAAAGTAAGCAGAAGTACCAAAGACAGATGTAGTAAAAGGTCCACAAACAAACAAATTCATAAAAATTGCTAAAAAGCTAATTTCAAATCCAAAAGGGCTGGAACGCTCGACTCAAAGGACAAAGACGAACTGGCAAAGGGAAGCAGCATGACTGAGAAACAAAAAGGCCAACAATCACAGGAGGGTCACAAACTCCAGGTGAATCACATTAAGGTGTGGCAGGTCCTGATTGCAGGGAGGAATTCAGGAAGGCAAGTGGCCTAAAATGAGACAGGAAATGAATACAAAATAAAACAGGAAGTGAAAAAACTTAATTAGTCAGGACTGGCCCAGACATGGACTAACCCCTTAACATCCTGGTAACCAGGTTTGCTTTATAAATAAAATATGATTAACCAGTTGATGATAGTGTTAAGAAGCCTGTAAGGTATTCTTTTTCCTTTGGTTTTGAACATTGCTGAGTGGGAAATGATCTGCTTTCCAGATTCAGTATCGGCATCATGAGGTGGAGGTCCAGGGTGAGCTGAAGAGGAAGCTGATCACACAGCTGCAGCCAGATACAGAATATTCCTTCATGCTGAGCCATGGCAGCGGAGATGGAGGCCCGGAGCAGCGGCTCTCCGTCCGAACTGCCCCAGATATGTTGGCAGAGAAACCAACTCCATATCAGCCAAACGTGGATGAAGACAGGGTGACGGTGGGTCTGCCAGCGGCCCCGACGGAAGCCATTGTAAGGTCTGTGCTGTTTGTCTGCAGGAAAACCGAAGAAAGGAAATAAGTGATTTATTCGTTTGCTGAAAAAAATCCCATAAAGTTAATAAAATGCCCGTGCTGCTCTGCTTCAGCTGTTTTTTTTTTTTTATTACAGATGAATAAATGTATGTGGTGGTAAAGTCAACATCCTGTTGCTCCATCCCTTAGCCAACAGTCATGAAGTTCTGATTAGATCCGATTAGATCAAACAGAGCTGTTACCATAACAATCAATTTAATTTCTATTCTCTTATTCTCTATTTAAAAAAGCCGCATATGTCTGTATACATTATATATCAGGGATCGGCAACCCAAACTGCTCAAAGAGCCGTACTGGACAGAAGTTGACCCTCTAGGACACGCCCCCTCCTCATTTGCATAGTGAGTCAGAAACGCAGACAGAAATATAAAAACGACAGAAATGAATGGCGGTGAAGAAATAACCTGGGTAAAAAAATACAAAGGAAGAATAAAAATATTATAACATGCACATAAATAAATACTTAAAAATATAAGTAATTAAAAAATAAAGTTGAAGATCATAAAGGACAAAAAAATAAATAAGGTAAATATTACAAAGGCAAATAAATAAAGAAGCTAATTAAAAGAGTTATATACATTTATGTCTCACTGTATAATTTAATATCTACTTACGTTTATTTGTTTATTGTATTTTTGGTGGCAATTAATTGTATGCTTATCTATTTATTGAGCATTTATTCATTTCTGTATTTATTTTTATATATGGCAGAGTTGGTCCTCCTGCTGAACCATATTTGGTGCTTTAAGTTTAAATTCCATAATAGCAGGAGGTGAAGGAGGAGCAGTGAACGCTCCCATCAAGCGCCGCTTCACCGCGTGGATTAGATTCTGCTGCATTGATGAAATGATAGAAACAGGATAAAGGAATCTGTCTATGGTGGACGTGTTTCTGTTGGGAGGAGCTGATGGAGTCATGAGGAACCAAGCAGGAAGTGACATCATCAGAGCAGAGCTCTCTAACCCTGAAATCCCACATCCTCCATCACCAACATTCCTTGGTCTTATCTTTGTTTTGAGGATTTGGGGGAAAAAATTAAAAAAAGTTCTCATCCCTGCATCAGAGCGCTACCTGTTGGATCTATGAATGGTTTTCTATGCTTGCAACCAAACTAGCAGCAGCAGTGGAGTTTGGAGATGCAATCCACTACTTAGATCTATCCTTGCTCTCCTCTAATTCCTCCAGAAGTTCTGCCCTTTTTCTCTCCCTCCCAGCTTGGTGGTGGGCTGCATATTCAGCAGCCGTCCCTGGAAATCCCTTTCCTAATGACTTCATTATTTGACATTTTCTCTTTCCAAAGCAAACATGCAGGCAATCCTTCCTCATTGGTAATGAAAGAAAATTATTCCCTCCATTCTTTGAATCCTTTCTTCTCATCAGCTATCTTCCTTTTTTCCCCTTTGGCCTCCATGGCCAGAGACACACCCGCCGCTTTGTTTACAGCAGCTACCTGCCTGCCTGCCTGCCTGGCGCCGCGCTGAAACCCGCTGCAGGCCGAGACGCACAATTTCATTCACAGAAATTTTTACTTTTATCTTTTAAGGTGATTTATTATACAGATGTTTACAGCTTTGGAAACCATAATGAATGTTTGTTTCAACTCCTGCACACCATATTGATGATCTAAAGGTTAACAGATCTACAGGTTGCTATATAGTTCACCAAACTCTACTAGCTGCCTCATTAGTTAAAGTAGGCTGAGAGGAAATGCAGCTGAGAGCGGAACGCCTCTGTTTGGGTTTTAATGCTGGATTTTATTACAGCAACATTTTTTTATATTATGTTTTCCATCTATTGATGTTTGTGTTTCTGAATAGAAAATAAACAATTTATGAGACAAGAAGTTCAATTTGTTGCATCATAATGCAACTTATTTCATTATTAATCCATCTGTTACGTTTTTTCATTCATAAAGGTTTATAGATCTACAGGTTAATAGATCTACAGTTAATAGATCTACGGGTTATTAGATCTACAGTTAATAGATCTACGGGTTAATAAATCTACAGTAAATAGATCTATGGCTTAATAGATCTACAGTTAATAGATCTAAAGGTTAGTAGATGTAAAGGTTAAAAGATCTACAGTTAATAGATCTACAGGTTAATAAATCTACAGTAAATAGATCTATGGCTTAATAGATCTACAGTTAATAGATCTAAAGGTTAGTAGATGTAAAGGTTAATAGATCTACAGGTTAATAAATCTACAGTTAATAGATCTACGGGTTAATAGATCTACAGTTAATAGATCTACAAGTTAATAAATCTACAGTTATTAGATCTACGGCTTAATAGATCTACAGTTAATAGATCTAAAGGTTAATAGATCTACAGGTTAATAGATCTACAGTTAATAGATCTAAAGGTTAGTAGATGTAAAGGTTAATAGATCTACAGGTTAATAGATCCAAAGGTTAATAGATCTACAGTTAATAGATTCAAAGGTTAATAGATCTACAGTTAATAGATCTACAGGTTAATAAATCTACAGTTAATAGATCTACGGGTTAATAGATCTACGTTAATAGATCCAAAGGTTAATAGATCTACAGTTAATAGATCCAAAGGTTAATAGATCTACGGGTTAACAGATCTACAGTTAATAGATCTACAGGTTAGTAGATGTAAAGGTTAATAGATCTACAGGTTAATAAATCTACAGTTAATAGATCTACGGGTTAATAGATCAACAGTTAATAGATTCAAAGGTTAATAGATCTACGGGTTAATAGATCAACAGTTAATAGATTCAAAGGTTAATAGATCTACGGGTTAATAGATCAACAGTTAATAGATCCAAAGGTTAATAGATCTGCAGGTTAATAATGGGATGTATAACCCGGAATAACGTATGATTGATGCCTGCTTAGCTTCCCTGTTTAGTGGTGAAAAAAGGACCATTGTGATTGTTCACTATTCTGGGTGAATAAACACTAAACACTTTAATGAAGGTGAAAACACACTGAACCGCTGCAGAAGAGTGACTGAGGTGTGAAGTCAGGGTTAGGATCCTGAAGCGTTTAGATTCGATTTTCTACAATCTTATGATTTTATGCTGTTAACATGAAGTTATTTTCCAGCAGGTCCAAATGAGAACCTGTCTGAAAGCTAATTTCTATGAACAATGAGTCCAATTATTCTCCAACCACCTCCCTTTGAATTTAACCCTATGCTTTTATTTAAAGCCCTATGCCCTAACCGCTATCCCGCCACTCACAGGTAAAGCTTCTGAATGGTTTTGTCTTTTGTAGGTGGTTCTACATAGTGGTAGTCCCTGAAACTCTTCTGTCTCTGAAGCAATGGAGAAACCCTGAGGACATAGACCTAGATGAGGTAGGATGATCAGTCTGTCGTTCTTTTTTATGTCCAAATGATAAAAACCATATAAATGGAAATAGCTGCAGTAGTATCCATTCAATATTCCCCACTTTCCTTGGCTGGTCCCCTACAATTCCTTTTTAAACATCAATCTTTGAACTAAAATATTCTTTCTGTCATTATTTGTGGACATTAAGATCTAAAGAGTAGCGCCATCTCCTGGTCAGACCCTGTAGTTCAATGAAAGGGTGGAGTCAGAGTAAAAAACATGCATAACCAGGAGAAGGCCATTGGCTGGAAGTTGGAGGGGATTTTGCTGGGAGTTGCAGGGAAATGCGCTGGCGTTTGACTGGGAAGGGCCATTTTGAATGTCTGCTGCTGCAAAGGACATGAGTGGACTCAATTTAGAGGGACTCTTTGGGTCATATTTTACCGATCAAATGGAATGAGCATAGCAGGACACACATAAACATATTATTGTTTAAATCTATTGTCCTAAAATTAGATAAATTAGATTTCTAAACAACAAGACATGTCCGCATGGGCTATTATGAGGTCACCATTAGCTTCTTGTTGGCTTGATTTATACAACAGCAAACGCATGAAATGATCAGAAACCAAATCATTAAGCTGGAAACTCATTCCCTAACTTTGCCAGACCTGTGATTTATTTTGATCTTTATTTTGGAAAGTTGAGGCGTCTCCAAAGTTCAGGAGAGTTTAGCCCAGACTGTGTTGGATGGACGGGTCTGTATTAGGATGTCTTATCCATCAGGATTTTGTTTTTCTACGGCTCCAGCTAATTCCTGTAACCGCGAAGGAAGACGTTGAAGAAAATGTGTTTGGCAGAATAAGATTCATCATCCCTAACCTTCAGAAAGTTTATTTTTTTCAGTTGATTACGTTTAAACGTCTTTCACCACGTTATGTAAAAACCTTTTTGCATTTTTGGCAGATCCTGGAACCTGGTGAAGAGCAGACCCAGAACCAGGGTCTTCTCCAGCCCTTTGTTGCTGCTAAGATGGACGTTCTGCCAGATATTTTTATTCTAGGTGACGATAAGAAATACAACGGCTACCAAAATAGGCCTCTTCCCGTCCAGCAGCAGCTGCGTTGCTTTGTTTTGGCCGACCTCACAGATCACGACTCTGTAAGTATCTTCCTCGTTTATAAGCCCTTCAAAATTTGCCTCAAAGAAAAGGAGCCCCAGCCTCCTGAGCCCCAAAAAAACCAAACGTTCCCACATATAGTGAACAGCTACAGCTCTCTGATATAAACATAACATATGAACATTAGCATGTGTCACACAAAGTGCAGGTTAAGAGAGGATTGACAGAAGTATATATATATATATATATATATATATATATATATATATATATATATATATATATATATATAAAGAGAGAGAGAGACCTTTCACGTCTTTTATTTACTTCACATCAGAAAAACAGACTGTTTCCACCATCACAACAAAAAACAACCATTACCGCACAAACACATACAGATAAGTTAAAGAACCAGTGAACCATCTTCCTCTACTGAACATAAAACATGTCTGATCCCCACAGAGCCCTAAAAGGTTTCAGATTACTAGTCAGTGTGTAGAAAGCATGCTCCACTCTCAGACCAGCTGCAACCGGACCTTTCAGGCTCTGCAGCACATCTGTCCAAACCTGACCCAGCATCTGATTCTTCCTGGTCCTCCAAATTGCTAGTTTAGCCACCCCACACAAAACATTTACTAAAACGAATGTCAGTTTTCTCCATACTGTGTATCTGGGTCCAAAAACAAACAGAGGGACAGAGAAAACCTCCCCCAAAGTGTCAAGGTTTGGTTTTAAGGTTTTTGTGAGGACCCAAAAGCAGAAGCTGAGAGGCCGGGGTGAGATCTTTGAAATGTTAATCAAAACAGGAATCCCAAAAACCAACATAAGAATTAAACACAAACCAGAACCATGGAGACATCAGGGGAAAACAATAATGAGGAGCCAGGGTAGGATGAAGTAAGATGAGGAACCAGCTCAAAGGGACTGCAGAGGGAGTGTATTTATGGCTGACTGAACAAAGGAAGGACTAACGAGCTGATAAGGAGCAGGTGTGAGTAGAGCTGATGGGGGTGCCAAGGGAAAAGAAAACACAAGGGGGCAACAAAGGACGGACAAAGAAAAACCTAAGAAACTAAAATGAATCCAGACACACCAATAATGATAGAAAACAAGGAAAAACCTGGATGAACGTGAAACTGAAAACGTAGAGAAAAACAACAGAACCAAGATCGTTACACAAAGCTTCCACCCATTCTTTCAAAACTTTAAAAAGACCAACTAGCCGAGGACAACCCACCAGTAAGTGCTCTCTGGATGTTTTGGTGAGGTGGCCCAGTTTAGTAATGCCGGCCTCAGCAAATGTAGTTCTCAATGTAGCAGAAGGAAATGAGGCGTTTCTAAAGAAGTTGTTGTAAAACAGCGGCTCCTCGTAGATCCACATCCCTGGCCCAGAGTCCTGATTCCTTGTGACCTTCAGTGTCTGTCAGGCATTGAGCTGTAGAAAGGACAAACTTTCTTGTAGCTCTTTATCGTCTCCCTCATTGTAGATAAATACATTCATATCATCAGCATATGCTGAAACGACAACAGGGGGCTTCTGAACCAGCTGTGGCAGGGAGAGACCTCGCAGTCTGCTCTTCAACCAACAGAGGAGAGGCTCAGTGGCAGTGCTGTAAAGCTGGCCTGAGATGGGTGCAGCCTTGTCTGATCCCTCTCCTAACTGGCACTGGAACACTCAACCCACCTTCACCACACAACAGGCATCTCGATACAACAGCTTTACCCAAGACAGAAAACCTCCCCCAACAAGACCTTTGAGAGAATCTTATTGTCCGTACATAAAAGAGCTACTGGTCTCCAGTTCTTTAAATCTCCCTTCTTAGGCATCAAAGAAAGAACTGCATGCCTACAGCCTTTTGCTCTCTCCTGCAGGAAAGAGTAAAACTCCTGTCTTTTTGATCGTAAAAGATAATTTTACTAATTCCCTTTTAAGGCATTTTCCAAGTTCCTTATCTGGTCCTCAAACTCCTGCACGGCTCTCTTGATTTTTGTAGTGACACTAGCTGTATATTCCTGACAAAAAACCTTAACCTGAGCTTTTCCTACCTCCCACCACTGAGCCAGGGAAAGAAAATCATCTTAATAATTTAACATTAAAATGCCAAAGAGATTTTGGTTTTCCAGTGGGAGAGAGAAACAGTTCCATTAAGACTACTACCTGTCCAGTCTAGCTGCACTTATTCTCCCATCTGATATTTTGTACTGCCTATCTGAAGGGTGTTTCATCCTCCAGACATCAACCAAATCAGTGTTTTTAAATACATGAGACAGAAACGAGGAGGACTGAACATGTGGCTCCTTTCCGGTCCTATCTAATGTAAAATCACTGCAGCAGTTCCAGTCACCACCCAATACAATAAACTCTCCTGTACCAATATTATTTAGTTCTTCCTTCAGTATTTTAAAGGTTTCTTCCCACTCATAGCCTTGGTTTGGTGCATATGCATTAATGAAAATGAAGCTGAATCCCTCTACTTCAGCTCTCACCATAAGCATTCTGCCCTTCACCACCTCTGTGCTGGATGTAACAGTTACATTTAACTATTTAATTCAGTGTGTGTTTCTTGTATGAAAACTACATCCAGTCTTTTCTGTGTGATAACATCTGTTAATATAGCCCTCTTTTTTCCATCTCTACCCCCATTTATGTTTAACAAGGCCACTCTTAGACCCTGCATGTAAGGAGAATAGTGACAGACCAGTAGGGAAAACCAACAGAATTGAAAAACCAAGTGTTGTTCAATCATGTTACTGTTTTTTTAAAGTTTCATTATCTTTGAAATTTTTCCCTTTTTCGTTTTAAGAGTTTTCCTTAGACCAGTGACGTGCTTCTTAAGACAAAAACGTTTCTTGCTGTCCAGTAAATCATTACCAACAAATCTCTGCAAAGTAGTGACTGATTGAATAAATTTATCCACATCAGAAAAATAACCTTTTACATTTATTTTTTTCCCAAAGTTGTCATCCAGGAAGCCATTAATTTCCTCCAGAGAATACAAATCAACTCTCTGAGAGTAGCTGTCTGCCATTGAGAAACTATCAGATCACCATCTATATCACCATGGCAACGAGTGGATTCCATCTGATCATCTGGCTCACTATCAGGGTTGACCTGCAGCAGCTGTACATCCTGCACAGCAGCACACTCTGCATCCTGTTCTGGCCTCCCCAGGTCATCCGCTCTCTGCCCCGTCCTGACCACAGCCTCCTCCTCACCTACAGCACTGTCTGTCAACCCTCAGTCCCAACCACTGAGCCACTGTCAGCTCCGACCACAGAGCGTCTCCCTTAGTATTATCACCAGGAGCAGCCTCTGGCAGCGCCGGCTGTCCACTGCTCCCCTCCCCACTGTGGGCTCCACTGCGTGCCCCGCCCAAGCGCCCGCCGCGCTTTGTCTGTGGGGACATGCCACCCGCTTGTGGCCCACATCTCCACACTCAAATCTCTTCATGTTACCAGAGCTAGCATACATCATGTAGTATCCCTGCTCATGTTTGACATGGAACGAAACATCCAGCGTTTGAGTTGGAGAGTCTAGGAACATAAACACTTAATAATCCACAGAGATTGAACATGTTTCAGTTTGGCATCTTTACAGCCCAGACTCACCACCCGAAAACCGCTCACGAATCTTCCGAAACGCCTCTGCTCTGTCTCCAGAGCCTCATTGGAAATAAAAGGGGGGCACCAGACATGGTGATCCGGACCGAAGGGACTGCCAGCGGGGACACCTGAAAAAACTCATGATCGAAAACTAGTCCACTTTCTATGAGTTGACTAAAAGATTCCAGATTCCAACCACCGCTTTATTCAAGCATGAGGCATATGAGATGTTTCAACGTCCCACCTGTTCTTCTACTGCCAGCAGCACCTGCTCCACCATAGTGCTGGGCTGCGCCATTATCCTCACCTCATGCTTAGAGAGAAAGCAACCCCCCAAAGCACCAAAACGCATAGTAACTTGGAGTGATACAAAACCACAATCATACTAACAAACAATCATACAGTAAACAGTTAGAAAGAAAAAAAGACTCACCAACTCTCAGCCACACTCTCCACCACCAAACCCCCAGCATGCACTCAGAGAGACAGAGAGAGAACTAACAGATTCTGCAGAGTCGGAGAATACAGATAGAATGAAGCAGAATGATGAAAAAGGGGTCCCTATGTCCTCCAGCAGTCTAAGCCTATAGCAGCAGAACTATAGAGATAGATCAGGATAACCTGAGCCACTCTAACTAGAAGCTTTATCAAAAAGGAAAGTTGTAAGCCTAGCCTTAAAAGTAGACAGGGTGTCTGCCTCACGGACTAAAACTGGTAGTTGGTTCCACAGGAGAGGAGCCTGAGAACTAAAAGATCTGCCTCCCATTCTACTTTTAGAAATTCTAGGAACCACTAGTAAACCTGCAGATTGAGAGCGAAGTGCTCTGTTAGGAACATAAGGAACAATCAGATCTCTGATATCAGATGGAGCTTGGCCATTTAAGGCTTTATATGTGAGAAGGAGGATTTTAAATTGTATTACCTTCTCTGCTTATAGAAAGCCTAGTTTTTCTTTCTCACCTTGTTTCCAGGCCTCTTGTCAACCTACTTGTTTCTGATTAACTGAGCTCTGAAGCCTTTTTTGGGAAATTAAAAGCAACCAACGCTTACTTGGACATTATTGTTTCATTTAAGTTTAGTTAGATCTGGATAAGGGACATTTGATGTCTAAACATTCAAATATAGACTTTATCTACAGCCTTATTAGCAAATATAAAAAAAAAGTCAAATGTATTTTTTTATTAAAAAAATAACATTTGAACACTTTTTTATTTTGAACTTGTTTTATTTCTAAATCTTCAGTCTAAATGGACACTAGAAACGAAGGCTATTGTGGAGTAAAAATGAGCACCGAGAGTTGATATGCAAGGAAGAAAAGGTTTTATTTTACTCTGCAGAGGAGAACTACACGAGACAGCTGCGTACAGCTCCCAGTATAGCTCTGACTAGGTCCTGACCAGCCTTGCATTATTAAGACTTCTTACACACGAACATTGAGTCTTCCCAACAGAAACACTTCATCAAAGAACATAAATTTGTTTAGATAAACAATTCAGACAACTTTTTTCCATTCACACCAGAGACAGGATGTGAGGATCTTAAACACAATAAGGACCTGTTTATCTATGTTTTCCTCTTATCTAAACTAGGGAGGAAACTCCTTTTCAAACCTCCTTCCTTTCCCTACATCTCAGCATAAAGAATGGAACAATAGCTTCTAACTATTCACCCTTATTCAGAAAGAAAAACCGGCACACTTTAATATTTAACCTTACTAACATCCAAAGAAAGAAAACACAAACCACACTATTATTAAAGCCCATGTTGGGCATTAAGTTGGTTACTTTTTTCCAGCCAATAAACAATTAGTTAAGGTATTTAAATAGTTTTACTTTATTATGTATCTGTGGTTTGCTGAGACAGGATGCTATTCCATTCCCGTCTTATAAAATGTCCTTTATTGAAGTAAAGCTCCTCTTGGATTCTCTGCAGCAGAGGACGTTTGCTGCCAGTCCGTTCTCTGACACCTTCATGGTGAAAGCCGGCGGAGTCACCAGGCAGGCTCAGGAGGATCCAGAGATGTTGTGGGTCATGGGTCCAGTGCTGGCTGTCATCATCATCATTATCACAGTGATTGCTATTTTACTCTTTAAAAGGTGAGTAAACTACCAGTGAATAATGGAGTGATCAGTCTGCCAAAACATCCAGCACACCTCACAGGTACACTATACTGTTCATTTTTTCACACATTCCAATGATGACATGTTTCTTTTATTTGAAAAAACATTTGACTTATCTGACTGGGTTTAATCATTTTCCCCTCTATATGACAAAAAGAAACAATATATTATCTAGAGACTCTTAATAAGAGGAGGTGAAATTCAGTTCAAGAGATTGTGTGATGATGTTAAGAGTATGTTTCTGTTCAAATTGCAACCGATACTTTCCTATTTTATTAGCGAGAACACGAGTCCAACCTGGCTGTTTCTCAATTCACAAGAACACGAGTACGGACTCATGTCCTCCCCAAGTCTGTTTTGAGAAGAACACAGGAAAGTCTGGACTCAGGGAGAACTGGAGCACGCAGAATTAATCTGGGTCAACTGGAACAGCAGCGTACTGATGACATCACCACATTCAAAGCTAGTCTGGAGCTGATTTTAGCCTTCTGTTATTAATAGTCTCTAGATTATTATAAAATACAACTTTTTCATTTAGTGCAGGAATAATAATGAACACAGTCAGATAAACTCAAATCAAATGAACATTTTGCCAAATAAAACAATCAAACCTCCATCAGAGCCAGCGGTACTTCACACACGGCTATGCAGAGAGAGGGCTGCTGCAGACGGGCTGACGTTAGCCATGGCTGCTGCAGACGGGCTGACGTTAGCCATGGCTGCTGCAGAAGGGCTGACGTTAGCCATGGCTGCTGCAGACGGGCTTACGTTAGATCCGAACGCTGCAGACGGACTAACTTTAGCCCCAGCTGCCACAGACGGGCTAACGTTAGCCTCAGGCGCTGCAGATGGGTTAACGTTAGCCCTGGTTGCTGCAGATGTGCTTTCGTTAGATCCGGGCGGTGCAGACGAGCTAACATTAGCCCTGGTTGCCGAGGCCGGTGCTAATGTTAGCCTCAGCAGCTGCAGACAGGCTTACGTTAGATCCAGGCACTGCAGACGGGCTAACGTTAGCCACCGCAGACGGAATGACGTCAGCCCCGGCCGCCGTAGATGGGTTAACGTTAGCCCAGGCTGCGGTTAGCCTCTGAGCTCCGCTGGTTGCCACAGTCCTCTCAACTTCGTTTTTTTTTTTTTTATTACGCATTAAATCAGTAAATGGTCCATATAGGGAAGCTTAAAGTACAAATTTCTCACCTCAAATTATCTTAAAACGTACTTTTATTGAACAGCAACAACAGAAAAGTAAACTTTTAACTTAATACTCTGAGCTCTGTGAGCGCTAACCTGGAAGCTGCTGCTGCAGTGCATGCTGGGACAGCTGTCAGTCTGGGGAAAGGACAAGTCTGCTCTGATGCATGCTGGGTAAAGAGGGAGGGGCCAGAACAGCATCCGGGGACTTTGTCCCTTCTCGGTCTCGTTTCACGAGCACACGAGAACGCACAAGTAAA
>NW_015151230.1:58908-73723 GCF_000732505.1 Cyprinodon variegatus | reverse complement strand
AATGATTTGCAACATTTAAGATGTTTTTGTTTTTTCCTCCATGTTTCTTCCATGACCGTTGTCTGTGGGTGCAGTAAACAGGAAAGGTTAGTGCTTTTATCTGTTATCATAAATCTCTATCTCTTTTTACATTGATTGCTTCTCACAATCTTTTGATTTCTAGTTTTTAATATATTTTCTGAATCATTTGTGACCTCGCCCATAAAACCCGATAAAAGTTTCTCATTAGTAGCTTAAGATTTAGAGAGAACCCGCTCATAGAGGACAATGTCTAGAATGGCAGCTCTATGATAGATGTCTCTCTGTTTCTGGGACCTCTATTATGGTTCCAACAGAACACTGCAGCTCCAGATGGAGACTTTGTGGTTCTGTCTCCATGGTAACCCATTATGGAAACTGAACAGGCTCAGAATTAGGATTTGGTTTTTACAGTGGTCATTTCTGTTCCCCAGGAAAAGCACATCTTCAGCCAAGAAAGAACAGCTGCTAGAGATGAAAGATCCCCTGATGGCCTGCATGGCTGACCCTCTGGAGATGAGAAGGTTGAAATGTCAGACCTCAGGTATCAACACCTTGGCTCAAACACAGAGGTTTACATATTTTGGCATATTCATGAAAGAATATGCCAAAATAGAACAGCATCCTTGGTTCTATCTAAGCAGAGTATTTATGTGTGGACACTTTTTATCCCTTAGCCCACAGAACTGTTTGTCATGTTGGTTTCCAGTCTCCTAACCTACGTGCAGAACCACAGCAGAACAGATAGCAGATAAATGAGGTTTATTTAAACAGTTAAACAAACATTCAGAGATCGGGTAGTTCTTCACAAGGACAATCCACAGCGTCAGGAGCAGTGATGTAATGAGATGAGCCGAGGCTTGTGTCGAGTAGTGGAGGGGGCGTTTCCCCGAAAGCGCATGTCGAGGCTTGACGTCCGAAGCCTTGCTACCATGATACCAGGTGACCACTTCAGTAAGTGGATCAGACCACATGAAACCTTCGACAGGCATTTAAACAGGCTCAGTATTCAGTCCAGATGTGGGAGTTTGGAGGAGAGCTGCTGTCAGTTGGATAGAGTTTGAATAGATTCTAAGAATAGATCTTACCTCATGTTCTTGATTTTAACTGTTTTAAACTGTTGATCTCTATGTGTCTTTTCAGGGATGAAAGAACATCCGCCTATACCGATCTGTGACTTGGCACAGCATGTAGACAGACTCAGGGCCAACGACTGTCTACTGTTTTCACAAGAATTCCAGGTGCATAACCTTGGTACTGTTAATGATGTTACAGTGTGAAAGCAGCACACCACCTCTCCTTTATGCACGCCAGCAGACATGAGTGTGTTGAATTATCTGGTATCACCATCAGTTATCACAAATAAAACATTCTGGGGATATTTAACAACTTTCATGTAAGGCAATCAAATCATTTCTTTTGTGAATTAATACATAAAAAAATAACAAATTTAGGAAAGAAAGCCAACTTTGGTCTTTGGCACAGAAGTTTTAGGGAGCAGGTTTCTATTAATAGTTGACCATGTCCGTCTTTTCTTCTCAATTTATGGTGACTCTTCCTTTCTTGACATTACTGTAACAAAACTACTAAATTGCCATTTTTGCAAAGAAAATCTCCAAACGCTGAAAAATATTAAAGGATTTCCATTATGCATGTCTTTAGCTGATTTTCTGTTTTGCTTTGCCTGACAAAGTTTTGCCTGAAAATCTAAATATACATCAGTTTGAGGTCAGTTCCCTCATCTTTGCACAGATAGACAGTAGATTGTTTGGAGAGTTTGGGAATTGCCAGTTATGTTTATCATTCTTACTGCTTAAGTGATTGACTTTGCTTTTTATTCAGTTTTGGAAATTCTGCCTTAAAATCCTTCTTTGCTGCTGATGAACTCACGGGATTAACCATCAGTGATGGGAGTAACGGCGTTGACAGTAACGCCATTACCTTTTTTAGTAACGAGTAATCTAACTAATTACTTTGACTGTAACTATAACGCAGTTACCATTGATGACACCTCGTGACTGAGCGTTACTCAGGTCGCACAATGAACCTTTTTTTATGATAGGACTCGTGCGCGCCTTGTCATGAGAGAGGGGAGGATGAGAATGGCTGATGTATAGTGAGATTCCATCTGTCAGTTGGGTAGGTGGGTGTTTCTGCTGGCAGGTGTTAACGTACAGCACACACAGAGAGATGGAGAGTGAGGAGGACTCCAGCAGCAAAACAACGTTTTCCACATGGAAATATCGGTGTTACGTCGAGCTGCGTTTCCCGATCACATACGGTTTCCCCTGCATCTCCGCACAGCGCAGGCGGCAGGATTCACCGCGCAAGCGACAGGAAACGCGCATGCTCGCTAAAGGGGCGCAACAGTCGCCCTGTGCTCGTGCCACAGGAGAACTACGGAGAGCGTGAACGATCAAATGATGGATGGATGGATGGCTCTTGCAGTATCTCTAACAACTCAAAGACACAAGATTTCAGAATTAAACATCCCCAGTTATTAATTTCATTCACTCACCAGATCTGAACACCCTTTTCAAAAACTCCCCCCCATGAGTAGAGGTAATGCAGCCTGATGATATTTCCACCGCATCAGATAGCGTCCCCCCCATGTTAAGCAGGGGGAACGCTATCTGACGGGTTTATAGGTCCCTCACATGGCGTTCCCCCCTGATGTCATTTACGTTGAGTTGCAATAAATGCTAAACTCTCTGCAGGTTCTTGTCTTTGTCGTTCACTCTATTCAGCTGGCTTTGAAACACACGGCGAGAAGGTGGGGGCTGGGTGGGGAGGGTTACGGGGGCGAGAAATGCAAAAGTAACGCAATAGTTACTTTTATTAGTAACTAGTTACTTTTATTGTGTAGTAACTCAGTTAGTAACTCAGTTACTTTTTGGGAGAAGTAACTAGTAACTATAACTAATTACTTTTTCAAAGTAACGTGCCCAACACTGTTAACCGTAATATAATGCCCCAAATAAAGGTGCTGAAGGTGGATGAAGCCTGGATTACCTTTAGTCAAACGGTTTCTGAAAGCAAACATCGAGCCTCAACTTCCCAAACCTGCTGCGTCCCTCTGCCTTCTAGTAGATTTCTTATGGCTGATAATATGCAGCTAATCATTGATAACAGCCGCCCCATGTCTAAAACCTTCAGTTTCACTTTTTATTTATGTACTTTAATAATAATTGATAATAACTGAACTTTATTGATCTCACACTGGAAAAATTTCCTCTCTGCATTTAACCCCTCCCCTTGGGGAGCAGTGGGCTGCCATTGTGCGGCACCTGGGGCAGTGTGGGGTTAAGGGTCTTGCTCAGGGACCCAGAGTGCAGGATGTGGGGATCGAACCGGGTACTTGCAACCTTCTCAGAGCACAGCGCAATGCTCCCCACTTTATATATTTTATCTACTTTATTTACATCCTACCTTCTTAAAAAACTGTGTTTTAAAGCTAAACTTCCAGTGAATTTCACATGTTTCAGTCACATGGATTTGATGTGGTGTTTAAAAACAATTTAATTGACAGAATATGAGATTTTTTTGAGAGGGGTTGTTCAATAGGAGCAACATGCCGATCAACTCTTTTTTAAAGAACTACTGAAATCATATCCAGATTACACATGAATACATTAATTAATTCTGCAAGGAAAGGAATTAGCTTATGGTCACAATTATGATTCACTCTGTGATAATAACCAACTGAGCTACTGGTAGACACAATCTGAAGGCATTCAATGGGACTGATAACCGCTGATAACAAGCATTTAATGGGATGATAACATCCAAAGGGGCTGCTTTGTCTGGTAAATGTATAATCACTGACTGTTCGATGGAAAAAGAAAACTAGTATAGCCAGATGGAGAATTGCCTTTTAATCTTATTATGATTTATTTAGTAACATACCCATTATGAAATAGAGCACAGTCATTTGAAAAAGAAAACGAGGCTCCTCCTCTGCATTTAGTCAAGACCCATTTCATTATGTGGATAATCTGGATCGACGGCTGAAAGAATCTGTTGATTTGTTTAGACGTGTTAATAAATCCAGCTCCTCCTGTGCTGCAGACCATCGATCCTGGGCAGCAGCTCACCTGGGAGCACTCCAACCTGGATATTAACAAGACCAAGAATCGTTATGCAAACGTGATCGCTTATGACCACTCCAGGGTCATCCTCGCAAAGATGGAAGGTAAGGAACATGGTTTGGATTGAAATGTTTTTCAGAGATTTATAGGATTTTATTGTGTGGAGAAAATGAGAAAATATAGAAGAAACTAAGTTATTAAAGTCTGAGAAATGATGAAGTATATGAAACCTGCAGAGCTAACATTTATTCAAACCTCTTAGCAAACAGGACCTAAAACCACATTGGATCTAAACTGACCTGTGATGAAAACAATAAATGAATCCTAAAATCGAGGCTATGGAAGTAAATCTGTGCCGCTGGGAATTAAATTAAAAATATCACTGAAATATAAACGTTGTTTGTTTGTACTTAATATTTCTGTGTTAAAATATAAAAAAAAAAATACATTGTCACTATATCTATATAGTTGAAATTGTATGTTATTTTCACTTTAAGCTAAAAATTCACATTACTATTTCACAGTTAATTTTCAATACCTGTTTTTTTCAGTTTTAGTTTTCAGTATTAAAAAAAGCACCATACAAAAAATTCAGCCTTTCAAAATTCAAACTCAATATTTTCAGCAACTGAGATTCAACTGGCTCAATTTCACTGTGTTAAAATCTGTATCTAAATTCAGTGTAAAAAGGGAGGGGTTACTTCAGGTCACAGACATTAGCAATGGATTTTGGCGTCCAACACCCAGCCAATCCCGTTACAATTTCTTAGTCACGTGATGGGACGTTTTTTGAGCTCAAGGTGAATTAAAACCAGAATCACGGAGGCGTATTGCAACAAGTTGCAATTGCAAGCAAGTATTGTAACAGGATTGTCTGGGTGTTGGACGCCACAATCCATTGCTAATGTCTGTGACCTGAAGTAACCCTTCCCTTTTTACACTGAATTAAGACGCCGAATTTAAGACAGTGAAATAGAGCCAGTTGAATCTCAGTTGCTGAAAATATTGAGTTTGAATTCTGAAAGTCTGAATTTTTGATATGATGCTTTTTTTACACTGAAAAGTCAAACTGAAAAAAACAAGAGTGGGAGAATAGAGATAGAATGAAGCAGAATGATGAAAAAGGGGTCCCTATGTCCTCCAGCAGTCTAAGCCTATAGCAGCAGAACTATAGAGATAGCTCAGGATAACCTGAGCCACTCTAACTAGAAGCTTTATCAAAAAGGAAAGTTTTAAGCCTAGCCTTAAAAGTAGACAGGGTGTCTGCCTCACGGACTAAAACTGGTAGTTGGTTCCACAGGAGAGGAGCCTGATACGCCTCAAGTGAAAGTAATCTTTCAGCATGGTCAAAATGGTTAGATTAAAATAAAAATCTGGACTGGATGAGCCAGAATCCCTACATGAATTGTACAATCTGTGGACAAATCAGGTTGCTGGAAGGAGGGCTGTCCAGATTCTCTACAGACTCTTCTATAATCATAATAATCACCAGTCAGACCATCGTATCAGCAGTTATGGAGGATAGATGTGGTCTGTCTCTTCAGATTATTGTCCTGTTGGTTGATGGTGAACTCATATGAGGCATTTCCATCAGATTTTGCTCCTCTTGCCTCCACCAGTAGTTTTTATGGACTGTTTTCAAATCAAGTGATTTTTAGTTATTTTATATTCACTTTTGTAACAGTGCAAAGCAGTGCTTAGAACAAGCATTAAAATAAAACAAAACAGAAAAATAGTTGGATGTTGTTTCTTCTTATCGCTGTGTCCTTCCTATATTCCCCTGTAGGAGTTCCAGGAAGCAGCTACATCAATGCCAACTACATCGACGGCTACAGAAAACAGAACGCTTATATTGCCACTCAGGGCCCTCTGCCAGAGACCGTTTGTGATTTCTGGAGGATGGTTTGGGAACAGAGGACCTGCACTATTGTTATGATGACCCGTCTAGAGGAGAAGTCAAGGGTGAGCTTCTCTTGGTTGAGTTTTATATATAGTATGAATGGTTATAAGACGATGAGCAGGAGTTTGGCTTTTTTCCTTTACCGTACTCATCCTTCTCACATATAGTCTGACAGTCTGATGGGATTTTTACTAATTGAGAAAGCGGTTATGTTCTCCCAATCCCTAGAAATTACTCATGGGGGATTGAATCAGCTTTTAGTGGCAGTGGGAACAGCTGACTATTGGTGTCTACCTGGGTAAAACAACTCCACACCTGCTCCTCCTCCTCGGCTCTGATCGGCATGCTGTGGGAACACCAGAGCTGGGTCGACCTGCTAAATTAAGTGATACCATTGAATGCAACATACGGACGCCAATACACCACCCCAGTCACTTCTGATCTAACAAGCAGAAACAACTGTGAGAGCGATTCAGACAGATAATAATAGTAATAATAGAGAGAAACAGTAAAGAACACTGACTATGCCCTGGCTTCCTTACATTTTGCTGTCCATTGTTTACTTTCCTGATATCTGTCGCACTGCCGACCTCATGAATACTAACCCATTATGATGGAATCACCAGACACACAGCTGCGGGGGGGTCAGAGACCACGCAGCTGCCAGCGAGGGGTTAGACCAGCTTTTTATTGCCAGTGGGAAGGGAGCCAGATGCAGAATGTTAACGGGTCGACCCGCTATTTTCAGAGAGAAAGAGGCCAAAGACACTACCCAACACTTAGCTAATCTTTTCTAACCGCTAATCCTTCACTTTTCTATATATTGGTTTTGAAAATGAAAACATTATGTTTCTGAAATTAAGTTTAATCTTAGACATTGAGTAACATTTGGATGCAGAAGGTACACCTAAAGTTGTTGATACACTGAGCAGGTGGACTGCAGAGTAATTTTTCTGAAAGGCGCAATCGACTGGAAGCATAAATGTGGTGTTGGTCAAAGAATCGCATCAGAAACAGCAAATCTGGATCAGCCTCTGACTGAAGACCCTCTGTTGGTGTCTAACAGTCTGGTGGAGGGGATGCTCACTGCTGTCCATCATCTTCTTCACCTCCAGAGGTTCTAGAGGAGTTCCTAGAACAGAGCTGACCTTCTTTATCAGCTGGTTGAGCTTTTTTCAGTCTTAAGCTCTGAAGATGATGATGATGGAGGAATAGATTAGACTGATAGAAGGTCTGCAGCACCTGAAGGACCTAAGCTTCCTCTAGAAGTCTAGTCTGCTCTGTCCCTTCTTGGTAGGGATGGGAATCGAAAACTGGTTCCTGTTCAGAACCGGTTCCATGTGTTCCAATTCCATGGCACCATTTGGCAGCAGAACGATTCTCTTAACGGTTCCAGGCAGCACAGGAGCCTAGCGCTGGGCAGCATGATTTACATGACGTTTTTTTGGCAAGTTACGCACACGGCATTCAGTAAGCTAGTGATTTGACCAGGCGTAAGTCTAGAAAAGCAAAACAAAAGCGTTCAAAGCGATCGAAAGTTTAGCTTCAATTTAAAGAACAGAAAGATGGCAACAAGGCGCTTTGCACTCATTGCAAAGTGCCAATAACATCCGCAGGAGGAAATACATCCAACATGTAGAAACACTTTCGAACACAACATGGCATACATTTTAAAAAATGCTGCGTTTTTAATGCTTCCAGACAGAAACTAAAGTTACGACCAGCATGGAAGGAAACTGGTGGGAAGTAGCTAGTTTTATATCACTGGCTGAGCTTAATGTGGTTCCTAGTAAATCAGATGCCATTTCTGGAAATAAACCCGTTTCCTACCTCTCTTTGGGGTTATTAAGGGAGTGTGCCTTTCTCGATAATCCAGCCCTTCATTGCCAGCATGTTTAATTAGAACTACTGGTAGCTGGAATTCTTACATGATTCTAGCTATTGCAATGGACGTAACGAAACATGCTATGAAGTTGCTCCGCAGTTCAGGGAGCGAGAGAAAGGTAAAGGTGAAAGGTGATGCTTGTTTATTTAAATCAGAGGGAGATGAATTTATTTCCTATAATTGTACAGTAATTCTTTTTCATTAAACAGAATCGATAAGAGAATCGAATTGTTTCACAGAGTAGATAAGGGAATCAGAGTTGTGAAAATCGTATCAATTCCCAACCCTACTTCTTGGAGACGGCGTTAAAAGTTGTTGTCCCGGTTAACAATGAGTATTTTTACTCTTTCCCCATCTTAACCTTTCCCATGGCGTTTCTCATTCTCGGAACGTCTTTATGGGAGTGTAGGACCTTCGTGATGTAGAATGCCAAAACATATATCTATAGTTATTAAGCCGCTGCCTCAGAAAAAGGAGCCAGAACCAGCATCTCCTGGTGTAGATGGACAGTCCAAGGCCGAGGTTGGGGATAAAGCATTAGAGATGTTACCATGTAGTAGTGGGTTTAGAGAGGTTAGGATGATAGTTTTGGTTGTTTGGCAGAATGTTGAACTTGTGTCTTATCTAAAGCATCCCAGGATGTGATCAAATTTTTCCATCTCACAGCTCAGTTAAACAGCTGAATTAACCAATCAATCGTTTTAAAGCCGTCTAGAAAGCCTTTGATTGGAACTTGGTAGGAGTTTAATCTCATTTCCTGTGTTTCTCTTCCATACAGTGGGAACAGCTTTGCTATCCGTGACGATTGTAGACAGAGTCAATTTATTGGTTGCAAAGACATTGAAAAAACGACATGATTTACATCCAAACAACGTCGACATTTAGTTGAAAGGTGAAAAGCCGTAAGTTTCAGATTGTTGCAAAGACATGGAAAACAGGGTTTGTCTTTTCAACGTCTATTAATGGACTAAAGTGGGACAAAATCAGACTGACCAAACACAGCACAATTTTTAACAACTATTTCTGGACTAAATCCAGACTGACTGACCAGATTTAGCCTAAAAACAATGTCTAAATGACATCTGTTGTTTGGGGAAAAAAGCTGCTAAAATCTAAAGAACAAAAATATCCATGGCCTTTCCTAAACCCATGGCCTGCTGCTTAAAGTCTAACGATAGTTTATTCTGCTGCTGTCCTTGTCTGCAGGTGAAGTGTGACCAGTACTGGCCCAGTCGTGGTACTGAGACACATGGAACAGTCCAGGTGACCATACTGGATTCTCTGGAGCTGGCGACCTATGTCACACGGAGGTTCAACCTTAACAAGGTGGGAGCATGTCATGGATTTCCTGTTGGACCACTTTACTGCCTTCTGGTGTGTGTGGGGGTTTGTTTGAGCTACAATTGGGGGCAGTGTATCATGGCGATTACAGGTGCAGATGGGGGCATTCAGCTGGTCCCCAAATGGTAAAGTTGTCTTCACTGGGTTGGGATTTGGTGCAGGACTAGGATGTGAATCCAGTTTAGGTCAGACCTGCCCAAAGTCTCGCCTCTAAAACCTGCAGGATGGTGACCCTGGAGGACCGACTTTGGGCATACCTGGTTTAGGTTAAGGTTAGGGATTAGAATTAGGTCTAGGCTGTGAATCAGTTTAGATTGGGGTTACTGTAAGGCTCTGGGTTAGGTTATATAAAATGACTGTAGGTCAATGGAATGTCCCCAAAAGTCATGCAAACAAAGCTTATGTGTGTGCGTGGGTGTACTTTCAACAGTGCTCTAATGAAAATAAAGAGATGAAAGGATCTTAGACTTTATTGGCACTTTGCACATACAGAGTGTATACAAAACAAAATTTTGTTTTCAACAGCTCTCATGTCATTTCCATTTTGTGCTGTTTGTTGCTTCTGCTTAGCCAGAAAAAGAAGGTTTCTTTGGATCACTGAGATATTGCAAAGCTTTAAAGCAGCATTTCCATCCAGAGGCTCTCAGGAATAATCTGCCTGTTTCAAATGAACTGCAGGAAGTTATTGATGTTGTAAAACTCCCAATTCAAGCACCATCATCTGGTCATTATCGTCATTTTGTTTTTTTTATTTTAGCCTACTTAATCTTTAACATGTTTAAACAAATATTAGACTCCTTCACCATAAATCATTCAAAGCAAAAGATGGAGAAATCTTTTCCTCTGCGTAACCTCCTGATCCCTCCTATTGTCCTTGGTAGGAGTCTAACCCCAAACATCTTTAAGGCTTAATGAGCATTGATGCACTTGTTTGCAGAAAGATGAAATCTCTACGAGGTGTTCTTTACAAATTGAACAAATTACAGCAAATCCTTATCCTGCTTCTTCCAAGAGAAAGTTGTAGATTTCTGTAAACTACATTAGATTTTAGTAAATGTTGAAATACATGCAAAGTCTCTGGAAAATGCTACGTCTGCGGTTCTCTGTACTCAAACAGAAGGGTTCATGTGAGAAACGAGAGGTCCACCAGCTTCAGTTTCTAGCCTGGCCTGACCATGGAGTGCCTGAGCATCCCACCCCGTTTCTGGGCTTCCTTCAGAGAGTCCGGGCGTGTAATCCACCCGACGCTGGACCGGTGGTGGTTCACTGCAGGTAAACAAGCTCTTTCTTTGACAGGGACATTTAAAATCCTGCTTTAGCTTTTCACCAAGTTGCTCTTATTGTACATTTCACCTCCTGCTCCATTTGTCAGGTGTGGTGGATGTGACTGTGGACCCTAATGCAGAGTAGAAGGGGCAGAGATGAATACTTGCTAAATTTAATGAAGAAGTAAAAATACAGTCCAGAAACGATCGACAAGAAAATTGAAGAACCACAAAACTAGGAGATACTAGGGAGTAATAACCTAAAGAATGACGAGGATGCAGCAATGAGGAAGTTAACAGGAGGTGTATATATGGGAGACAGAAACAATGGGAGAAATAATTAGCTAATAGGGAGCAGGTGTGAACAGAAGTAACTAGAGGGAGCTAAGGGGGGAGCAAAGGACACTAGGGGGCAGCAGAGAGTAACCAGGGAGAAAAAAAGGCTAAAGGGGAATAAAACTAACCAATGGAAAATAAGGAATGATGTTAGGGTTGTTAAGTTTCCCCAACTTTAACTTATAAAAAATGAAACAAAGACAGTGTAAGATTTTTCCTGAAGTGCTTTGCAAAGAGGAGTCCAGAGTTGAAGAATCAATCTCTGCATCTCCACTTGGCTCAACACTTGCCAGGCTTTTTATTGAGCAGTCAACACATTACAACAGCAGGCGTTACTTTCGATTACGCAATCTCTTAGACATAGCATGAACTTTTAAGATAGGGAACTTGCCTGGTTACAGCATACGCTTTACACAAGGTGTTGGGGTTATGACCTTTCACTTCTCTGCTTCTCAAATGAAAAACAGGAAAGCATTCTTGCAAAACATTTGACCGTCTTATGGCCTTCATACACTATTTCCAATGATGAGAGTAACATATAGAACATATAAATGATAAAAGCAATATAAAAGATATAAATCAATAAAATGATAAAAACAACAGAAATCATAATAACTCCAACAAATGACCAGGAAAAAAATAGAAGAGAAAAGAAGGGACTGAAGATAACTGAAGCCATGGAAAACCTAACCTAAAGATAAGAGAAAAATAGCTAGAACTAAAAGTAGACTAAGGAATAAATAATACCAAAAATGCTGAAGAAAAGAGAAAACTAGGAAGATCAAAACTAAGAATAGAAAAATTATCTAAATCTAGATAACAGAGGACTAAACAAAACAAACTGGAAAACCCAAAAAATAAAAACTTAAACAGAACGATCATAACACATTTGCCCTGTTGGCTTATCAGTTTCACCAGGATACTGTAGCTGCTCTATAGAAAACATTTCACTTTTTTCTGTATGAGCTCAGATCAGAAAGTAATGGTGCTGCGAGGCAGGAGAAAAGATAATAGTAGAACCAAATATGGAGAAACTACTTTTATCTGTTTTATTCCAGTAATCTGGAATAAACTCACAGGAAACCATTAAAGGGTTTAAACCCTCAGCTGCTTTAAATGGAGATTGAACATGCATGTGTTGTTAGATGGCCTTCTGCTGTGCTGCTTCCACTCCAACTTCCCTTCCATTTTTATATTAATCATTTGATCTTTTTCTGAATGTAATTGCCTTATTTTAATAATTCTTAAATATTTGTTGTTGCCTCTGCACCACTGCAATGTGCTTTTCTTTCTTTCTCATCTGCAGCTCTTTAAATTGTGTTGCCACTAAAATTTCATGTACAACAACTTGCCTGAACTATATGCAGTGAGTTCAAATGTATGGGGCGCCGTTTGTGAAGTTAAGCATTCAAAAAGATGGAGCAATATTTATGGTTATTTAGCGTGTTTTATGACAAAAAATGCAAATTTTTCCAGCTAAATTTTTCTCTCTGTCATTCATTCATTTATAAAAAACAAAATTCCAAACTAAATATTTAGATTGTCAGTAAAAAATTTGTTAGCAAGTTAAATGTTTATTATTTTAACTACAAACTAAATATTTATTTTGTTGTTTTTGCACATGTTAACAGTGCGGGGGTGGGCCGCACCGGCTGCTTCATTGCCATAGATGCCATGCTGGAGAGGATGAAATACGAAAAGTCTGTGGACATTTATGGTCATGTGACGTGCATGAGAGCTCAGAGGAACTACATGGTGCAAACCGAGGATCAGTACATCTTTATACATGAAGCCCTGCTAGAAGCTGCAGCCTGTGGGAAAACAGAAGTTCCTGCCCGCAGCCTCTATAGCCACATCCAGAGACTCACCCAGATGGCTCCAGGAGAGAACGTCACCGCCATGGAACAGGAGTTCAAGGTCGGTGCCTTTTTTCACTCATTGACTCTTCAGCAATCCCTCACACTAAGACAGTGGAGAGGAAAAACTCCCTTTGAACAGGAAGAAACCTCCAGCAGAACCAGGCTCAGTGTGAGCAGACATAGAAAAAGAAGCATAGATACAAAAGGCAACTGTCAACCAGCTCCACACTGGTAAAATTTCTCTTTTACCTCCTCAAGCCAAGAAAAATGCACTTATTTAAAGAAAATATTACTTATCTAGATTTTGATTTTTTCGAGCTCCACAGGCGGCTCCTCAGCAGATGGCCGCTCACACTGAGCCTGGTTCTGTTTCTGCTGAAGTTTCTTCCTGTTCAAAGGGAGTTTTTCCTCTCCACTGTGGCTACAAGAAATGCTAACCAGACCTGTACCTCTTCCTGTCTCTGCAGAAACTGACCCTGAACGGAGGCCTGAAAACCTCCACCCAGACATGCATCAGCGCTAACCTGCCATGTAATGTCTTTAAGAACCGTCTGGCAAACATTACGCCGTTTGAATCGAGCCGTGTCTGCATGCAGCCTATCAGAGGCGTGGAGGGCTCCGATTACATCAACGCCAGTTTTATTGATGGATACAGGTGAGTCCACAGGAAACCCATGTCAGACAAATACATGGTTCTACCAGTGATACAGTCGGACGGTTCTCTTTCTGAGGTTGCTGCATGGCCGCGGCAATTTAGAGTGCTGGAGTTGCTGCAGCACCCCCTAGTGGAAAGAGGGAGATTTTTAAAACATGCATTAAAAATACTTTGCACAATTTATATATTTGTGCAAAGTATTTTGCACTTTGGATTTTAAGTTAATTAGACCTAATCAACAGAGGTTCATAGCAGTTATGTTGTCATGGCAACGTCAAGCAGCCTAGTGGTTGCAGCGGTATCCGCCCATGGCAGCAGATGAGTAAATGCACATAGTCTAATGACAGAAACGTGGAGGAAATATGGCACAGAAACGCAATTCGGATTTTTTTGGAAAACCATTCCCCAGCATGTCCCCAGCACCCACAACCCTAACCCAACGTAGCGTGTAACCAGGGCAACCTGCTAGTTCAAAGTTAGAGGATGGTGCCGCCGCACAGATTTAATATCTATTTGTGCATTTTAATGTAACTATAGTATTTTAGAGAGTTATTTTGATCTTTGATCTATTTTGATCTTGTGTTCTTTGCATAATGGAGAACTGTTCAATATTGTTTAAATATTATAATAACATAATTATTTCCTTGTGGTTTGCATAAAAGGATTTTGTAGCTAATAGAGTCACATGTGACATAAACACAGTGAGTCAGGTTCCTGCCTGCTGAGCAAATCTAAGATGATAAAACGCAGCATGCTGATTATGAAAGGTTTGCAACGTTACAATTATCCACTTAGGAAACTTTGGAATAATTTGGACAGTATCTTGAGAAAAAAAATCCAACAAACTATAATGAAATTCAGTCACTAATAGGTTAAACTGACAGTGAAAGCCACAAACCAAACACAGGCAGTTTAGATCATTTAGAGCAGGCATCCCCAAACTCGGTCCTCAAGGCCCGCTGTCCTGCAGGTTTTAAGGATTTCCTTGCTCCAATACAGCTGATTTTAATTGAAAGCTGATTAACAGGCTTTTGGTCTACTGCAATCATTATAACCAGCTGTGCTGAAGCAGAGAAACCTCTAAAACCTGCAGGACAGGGGGCCTTGAGGACAGAGTTTGGGGATGCCTGATTTAGAGCATCTTTAAAAGTCCGGTCAGCAGGAATAATCAATGGATCATTATTTATACCTAAAACTAATACATTTGCTGTGATTTAATGAATTTATTGTTAAGCAGTAAAAAAAATACAAAACAATAATTTTCGTTGTGATCGCTGAGTCTGGGAGCGGCCAGTTTTGTCCAAATCTAGTAACCCCTCCCCCCTGCCATCTTCCAGCAGTGACGTCACGGTGCGGTAAGCCTAGCGCCATTCTCCCCGCTTTACAAGCTAAATCAATGGGAACTACTAGACACATCTGCAATCAACAACAATTATTGAAGATTTCCAGAGGACTTCACCATTGAAAT
>NW_015151230.1:45261-58796 GCF_000732505.1 Cyprinodon variegatus | reverse complement strand
GATGATGGAATGGTGTGAATCGTTGGCCTTCTTTCTGTCATAAGGGAATTCTACCAATGAGCTTCCAGAATTCCTGATCCTCCACGGACGGGTTTTGTCGTTGGATTGCCAATAGGTAGCCAACATTTGGAAGAAGAATGTTTTCAAGATGACTTGGATAATAGCGCGTTGTGACAAACACCAGATACAGCACTGGGACTTGATCAACAGCCGATACCGCACCGTGACATCACTAACCAGTAGGTGGCAGTAGTGTTCTTTGACAAACATGGATGCCTCCAGTAAAGCACATTCACATGGAAATTACTCTGAATTAAAAACACCCGTGCAAGCTGCCACCTTAATATAGTGGGACTGTTTGAGTGCACAAATGATCCTAGGAGCTATGTTGTCCGGGAGTTAATGCCCCTTAGTGTCTCTCATGGCAAAAAGGTCCAAGGTGACGAGTCAGACTAAGAGCAGCTCACAAGACCACTATGGATAGTATTAAATCAAGGACTGTGACGCCCACAGGGCCCGACCGGGCTCAGCCCGAACAGACGACGTGGGCCCACCTTCCTGTGGACCCACCACCCGCAGAGGGATTCATAGTGGTCAGGTGCATAGTGGACTGGATGGCAGTCGCGGTACGGTGCCTCGACAGCCCAGTCTGCGCACGCAGCTCCTAGCTGTAGGAACGTGGAATGTCACATCACTGGTGGGGAAGGAGCCTGAGCTTGTGCAGGAGGTTGATAGGTACTGGCTGGATATAGTCCGGCTCACCTCTATGCACAGCTTCGTTTCCGCATCCCATCTTCTAGAAAGAGGCTGGATACTTCAAATCTCTGGCGTTGCCTGTGGGGAGAGGCTGCGGGCTGGGGTGGCCTTGCTCATTGCCCCCATCTCAGTCATCACATGTTGGAGTTTACCCTGGTGAACGAGAGGGTCATGTCCCTACACCTTTTGCTTGGGGACAAGTCTCTCACTGTTGTCTCAGCCTATGGGATCAAAATCAGAGCAGAGTAACCAGCCTTCTTCGAGTGCTTAAGAGGGATACCAGATGGTGCTCCAAGGGGGGAGTGAGGGATCACACTCCTCAGCCTCCCCGGCAAGGTCTTCTCCAGGTCGCTGGAGACGAGGATCCAGCCAATAGTCGAACCTCGGATCCAGGAGGAACAATGTGGTTTTCATCCCGGTCACGGCACACTAGACCAACTCTATACCCTTCATCAGGTGCTCAAGGGTTCATGGGAGTTGGCCCAACCAGAAGTATGGGGTCCGGGGACCTCTGTTAAGGGCTGTCCGCCCTCTTTATGATTGCAGCAGGAGCTTGGTTTGCAGTATTTCAGACCTGTTCCCTGTGCATGTTGGTCTCTGCCAGGGCTAACCTTTGTGATCAGTTCTGTTCATTACATCTAAGGACAGAATTTTTAGGTGCAGCCAGGAACCAGAGGGTGTCCAGTTTGAGAACCTCAGGATAACATCTCTGCTGTTTGCAGATGATGTTGTCCTGTTGGCCTCATCAAACCAGGACCCCCGACGTGCACTGCGGTTTGCAGCCAATTGTGAAGTGGCCGGGATGACGATCGCCACCTCCAAATCCAAGGCCATGGTTCTCCACCGTAGAAAGGTGGACTCCCTTCTTCAGGTTGGTGGAGAGTCCTTGTCTCAAGTGTATCTCAGGGTCTTGTTCACCAGTGAGGGACGGATGGAGCGTTAGATTGATTGACGGATCGGTGCAGCGTCAGCAGTGATGCGGTCGCTGTACCGGACTGTCGTGGTGAAAAGGGAGCTGAGTCTGGGGCAAAGCTCTCGATTTACCAATCAGTCTACATTCCCACCTTCACCTATGGCCATGGGATCTTGGATAATGACCGAAAGGACAAGGTCACAAATACAAGCGACGGGAATGAGTTTCCTTCGCAGGGTGGCTGAGCGCACCCTTCCAGATTGGGTGAGGAGCTCAGTTACCCGGAAGGAGCTCAGACTAGAGTCATTGCTCCTCCAAGTGGAAAGGGGCCAGCTGAGGAGGCTCGGGCATCTGTTCCGGATGCCTCCTGGTCGCCTCCCTCAGGAGGTGTTCCATTGGGAGGAGGCTTGGTGGAAGGCCCAGGACACGCTGGAGGGTGTCGGCTTGGGATCCCCCCAGAGCAGCTGGAGGAGGTGTGTGTGGATTGGGAAGTGTGGGCATCTCTGCTTAGACTGCTGCCTCCGCAACCTGACCCCGGATAAACATTTATTGAACAGTATGTAATCATTTCATATTTAAAGCACTCCCAGAAGTTTGGATTCTGAATATGACCGGACTTTGACCTTTAATGCATTAGAGTAACCAATAGAAATGATGATCTGTGTTTGCTGTTTGCAGGCACCAGAAGGCTTACATCGCCACTCAGGGCCCATTGGCCACAACTACAGATGACCTGTGGAGAATGCTGTGGGAACACAACTCCACCATTGTTATCATGCTGACCAAACTGCGCGAGATGGGACGGGTAAAACAGCTCACATCATCTCACCGAGGTGGAGAGAGGAAACATTTTAGCTCAAAGTAGAAGATAGATCTCGAAATAAAGATGAATGAATGAGCTAAATCAAAGCCTCAGTAGCACCATTTATTCTTCTTATAAATATATTCGGGCTGCAACTAACAATTATTTTAAAAATCGATGAATCAGCCGATTATTTTTCGATTAATCAGACAAAAAATATTTTTAATATTAACCTGAATTAACTCTTCAAAAACGTTCCCCATTTCAATAAATTACTTTCTTTTAGACTAGAAGAGTTCTGCCTTTTAAGACAGGAAAGTATAGCAGTTAAATTTGCTACTTGAGAAAATACTGAACCATAGAGATAAAAATTAATATAAATTTTATTTGGAATAAAAATGTGCTAAAAAACACATCCTCCAAAGACAGATATTTACATGGGAATGTGGCAGATAATTAATTGACATATTACTGATCTTGCTGGATTTTATTCTGCTTCACTTCTATAAATTGCAGGATCTTCTTTACTTTATCTTTTCCAGAAGATTTAAACTTTAAAAGCCTTGCCCTCATAATTTGCAAGTTAATTTATTTATAAAGAAAATATAAACGCTGCTTAAGCTAATTCAAATGAAATTAAAAGTAAAATAAGTAGCCAACCTTCTCACTGTCTGTAACCTACTAACACGGTAAGGAAAGCATCAGATGAGCTACCTGAGAAACTAACGTTACGTTTCCCCACTTTAAAACCAAACAAACATGGCCGCTCACCCTGCTGATCAGCTCTCTTCACTGCCATCGAGGCTCCAAAGTGTTTCCTTTTCAGGTGCTGCGTCATAACAGCGGTGCTTCCGTGCCATGTTCATTCGTTTTTGCAAAAGTTGCATGTTACGACTCTTTACAAAGCCCAAAGTGCCCCCACACTTTAGAGGACTTTGCTCGAACTGTGTTTGCGATATCGGTCATTAGAACAGTTGACGTTATTTTGAAAACAGCCTTTGCTGTGGCTGCGGCTCTGGCTCGCTCTGCCGTTTTTTTCCCCCCCTGTTTAAGTCAAGTGGCAGTGATGACAACGGTGATGGATGAGGCATTAATCTGGCGACACAACTTATCGATGATGAAATTTGTTGCCAACGCTTTTAAAATTAAAATCGTTTTTAATTGATTTTATTGATTTGTTGTTGCAGCCCTAAAATATATATACTTCTTCTGTTTTCTTGGACCAAGTTCAATCATTGTATTTACAGCTCGATGCAGGATGCTTTTCCAGGTTTAAAAACAAGGACGGTCTAATGACTGTGCGGCGCTCTGATCCTCCCAGGAGTTCATTTTAGGCAAATCCAGCTCCTCTCCATTGTGTTCTTTGCTTAGTTTTGCAAGAAGAAGTTGAGATTTGATCCTTTCGATGGTGATGTTCATGATGTCTTTTGTTTCCTTAGTGTGTCAATCATTCAGGTGTAGGGTTGGGAATTGATACGATTTTCATGATTCCAATTCCCTTATCGATTCTCTTATCGATTCTGTAAACAATGAACTTGGTAATTGCACGGTGACATTTGTCTACCTTCAAAAACAGAAGGCAGTGAATGGGAGCTGCCAGTGTCTGATCCAGCCAGGCTACCCGTCTCCTCACAGTCATCTAGATCTAATGGAGAAGGCATCCGTTTAATGAAAAAGCATTATTGTACAATTTCGGGAAATAAACTCATCTCCCCCTGATTTAAATAAACGATCGTCACCTTTCTCTGGCTCCCTGAACTGCGGAGCAACTTCGTAGCGTGTTTAATAACCCTAAAGAGAGGTATGAAACGGGTTTATTTCCAGAAATAGCATCTGATTTACTAGGAACCACATTAAACACAGCCAGTGATATAAAACTAGATACTTACCAACAGAGTTTTCTTCCCTGCTGGTCGTAACTTTAGCTTCTTTCTGGAAGCATTAAACGCGCAGCATTTGTTAAAATGTATGCCATGTTGTATTCCACCGCAGATGTAATTGCCACTTTGCAATGACTGCAAAGCGCCTTGTTGTCATCGTTCTCTTCCTTAAAATGGAGCCAATCTTTCAATCCTTTTAAATGCTTTTGTTTTGCTTTTTTAGACTTACAACTGGTCACGTCGTACTAGCTTACTGAATGCCGTGCGTAAAACAATGTGACGTAAATCATGCTGCCCAGCGCTAGGCTCCTGTGCTGCCTGGAATCTTTAAGGGAATCGTTGAGCGAGCTGCCAAACGGTGCCATGGAATTGGAACACATGGAACCATTTTGGAACAGGAACCGGTTTTTGATTCCCATCCCTTTTAAGGTGTGGAGTTGGATTGAATGGACTTCCTGAGGTGGAGCTGGATGGAGATAACAGGACAGCGTATAAGGATTGTTATGCAGTAAAACTTAACCTTAGATTGCATCAAGCTAAAGAAGCTGAAGGGTTTTACTCAGTAGGAAAACAGCTCTGGCAGAAATAGAGCCAGTGGTTAGTTTGATATAATAATAAAACTCTCTGTTGGACCAGGAGGGTAATTGAAACTGTCTAAGCTGACAGCGAAGTACATATGGAGTGAAAGGAGGAAAAGTATTAGATAATCCCTAGACACAACTGTAATGGAAAAGATGGCCGACCTGCCCACATGACTGAACGGCAGGTTTGTGTTAGAGATAAATGAGTTCCATGCTTGCAGCTCTTTATAACACCTAGAAATAGTTTATATTCACGCTTAAGGAGTTCATGGTCAAGCTGCATAGCATTATCTCAGATGAGACCAGTCATGTTAACCACAGGAGCAGGAAGAGGCGGGGCTTCTACCGACTCCATCCAGCAGAGCTCACAAATCGATGCTTTTTGCTCTGTGCAGGAAAAGTGTCACCAGTACTGGCCTGCTCAGCGTTCTGCACGTTACCAGTACTTTGTTGTTGACCCGGTGGCCGAGTACAACATGCCTCAGTACATCCTCAGGGAGTTCAAGGTCACAGACGCCAGGGTAAGTCCTCACAGTACTGGGACTCAGCCAGAAACCAGAACCTGTTTAACCAGTGAAAATCTGACTGCTAGAATGATGAAGGATGTTTGACGGATGCTACAGTCGCCGCCTAAAGCGCGAGCAGTTTCCTGTGTAGGGGAAAATAATGTTATGAGCCTGATCTTGAAGAGGTCTTAAAACTGACACAAACCTGTTCACACACACAGAGTGAATAGTTCCTCCAAAAAAGTTAAAAAACACTGGACTTTGTTTCCAAGTCTGAAGACGTTTCTCTTCCATCCAGGAAGCTTTTTCAATTCAAAATGTCAGAAATAGTGTTTAGTTCCAGGTTTTATCCAGCAGCCCAACAAAGCCTGGTTTTAGTTTAGAAAACATGCAAATAGAAACGAAGGAACAGGTCCACCCCTTTCGAATGGGGGTCGTTTGGTTTATTTGTTAGCCTGCAATGCCCCATACCTGTCTATGTCTCTGAAAGGGGGGTTGTTAGAGGGAATTGGGGTTGCAATGATGGCGGGAAGGGTCCCTTCTCGCTATCATCGCATCCCCAACCACTTTACAGGGGGAACAGAAGACCCCGCCTATTCAGCCAGACCAACAATGGCCTTTACATAAAGCTGGTCCAGATACATCACCAAAGAATCCTTTTCATTTTCTTTTAATAAACCAAATACAGTGGAATCCGCTTATAGTGGACATGTTGGTCCAGAGCCAAGTTGAACACTATAAGCGGTTGGTTACTATATCCGAATTTACCGTTATTTCACTTATATTTTATGTATAATATCATCTAAATCCCATTGTATGGTTTTTTAATGAGAGAAATGAAATGAAACGGATAGCTTCCGCATTTACTGAATTTTATTACAGTACCATGCAAGTTTAATTACAGTATACTGCACTGTGCGCAGACATAACTCTGGTAGCCTACAGTAGGCCTATGTGACTTATTATGTGCGTCGGCGCTGCTGTGCCGCCGATGCATTTTTTTAACATGTCTGAAAATAAAGTTTGAAACAAACGGTTTCAGAGAACAACAACATAGAAGATAACTGCATAGGCTAGAGAAAATTAAAGCTAGCCTACCTCTGGTTTGTGTTGCGGATCTGCCGTGCTGCATTAAGAAATCACTTCACATATTTATCCATTGGTTCCTGGATCAGACTGTTGTCCAACACAGAGTTCACTTCTTTTTCAAAACGATGAAAAAGGTCAAAGTTTTTGAAACCAACATGCAGATCAGTCTTTGAAAAGCAACAGCATTCCTAATTTCAGCTCTGAAAGAGACAACAGTCTGCTCTTCTTCATCCTTCATTTCCAGTCATGACTCGCAAGCTAGTTCTGGCGGCCCGGTCGTCAACTTTTTACGTTAGCTAGCTAGGCAGAATCAGAAGTCCAGAAAGGAATCATGGGAGTAATAAAATAAAATAAATAGGCTACACCTAATTTTAAAATAATTTTTGCACGTTTACATTCATAAAATGGCCAAAAATCAACACTATAAGAAGATTTTGTGATTACTATAAACAAATTACTTAAACAGCATTTGTATAGAAATGATTACTGTTTACTATAATAGTGACCACAATAACGGATTCCACTGTATATTACGGGTGTAAATCACACCCATCATGGCAATTCGATTCAGTATAGATTTCCTGACCCAACGATTCGATTATTTTCGATACTCAAGAATACACCACGATATGATTCGATTAATTGGTTCATTTTTTTTAACCTTACAGACTAGACAATGTTTCAAATTTGAAATAAATTAATAAAAGCTGTGATATTGTTATTATTTTTTTTTTAGAAACAAAAACAAATAACAGAAGTAGAGAAGTTTTACTCCACCTATTCCTATTAAAACCTCATTCACTGAAAAATAATAATCCCCCTGCGTTATAGATTCTGCAAGGCTTTGCATCAAAAATACTGCACATAATCAATGCAATGCAATACCTCGGCTCCAGACGTCCCGCCCCCTCCACAGACGCTCCGCTGCTCCTCTCCCAGATTGTAGCTGACCGCAGACAGTGCAGCAGACAGGAGGCCGGCTTGTTTTGTTTTTATGACCGAAATTGCAGAAAACCACTCGTGAAGTTTGACCCGCTAGAAGAGAGAGGTGCGCGAGAACGCTGGGACCCTTTTTTCCACCTGGATCTCTGCTCTTTTTGGCCCTCATGTCCCTCCGTCGTCGGACTAAACTCGCCCCCACTTCCTCGCCGCCTCGGCCGTATCTAGACCCACAGCGTGTAGCGCAGACCACGCTTCAATATGGAGCATAAATCAAAACTGTCTGCATCAAGCTCACTGCAACACACTGCTGCAGGAGTATAACCAGGAAGCGAGGTAGGAGGGCAAAATAGGTTTAGCGCCACCGCAGCACGGGAGGGAGAATTACGTCCAGGAGCAAATGGATAAAAATAGACCGGAGGAAAAAAAAAAAACATGAATCGATACTATTGCGGACGTATCGATGCATCGGATCGTTGGCTGTTGGATCGATGCATCGATACAAAACGATTATTATTTACACCCCTACTGTATATAGATATTACAGTAGCAACCATTCAAAACGACCCTTTCCAGTCAAACGCCAGTCAAAAGGCAGCCCAATGTCAGCTGAATGGCAGCAAAATCCCCTCCAACTTCCAGCCATTGGACGTCTCCTGGGCATGCATATTTTTACTCTGACTCCACTCTGCAGCTCTGGGCAAGCTGAGCCTGTGCTGACGTCACAAGTACACTTCCGTTCCAGTTGACCTATATCTATGCTGCGTGCTCCCGTTTTCGCCAAGTCCAGACTTTCCTGTGTTCTTGCCAAGACCAGACCTCACGAGAACGCAAGTCCGTACTTGCGTTGTCGTGAATTGAGAAAGGTTTCCGTGTCTGGCCAGGGGACTGCCATGATTTTCCCTTCATGTGTTTAAAACGTTCTCTGAATGAAAATCTTACTTTTCTTATTTGTTCATAACACTTTGAGATCGACTCTATATACATTTTTAAAAAGCTATGATGATTATTACCTTCATGGTTAAGAACCTAAACTTTTTTTTATGATTAGTAACCAACATTTGTGAAGAGGTCTTTGTTGATCACACACAACTAACTTATTGCAAATGCAAAAAATGAAAGCACATAGTTGTTAGATCAGGTCATAGACTTCTCTGAACAGGCAAGAATTCAATTCTATTCAGTTTATTTCTGTAGCTCCAATTCACATCATGTCATCTCAGGTCACTTTCCAGTTCACCAGATCATCCAGTCAGATTGATTCAAAGTTTTATATCTAAGGAAAACCAGCTGATTGCATCGACTCATTGAATCTTCAGCAATCCCTCACACTAAGCATGCTTGTAGCGACAGTGGAGAGGACAGGAAGTTTTTCTGAAATTCCGTTACTTAAAGTTTTTTTTAGCTTAAATGTGAACCCTTTTAAAGAATGTTAGTGGTGTGTATTTTGTGCCGTTCCTTTCCCTCCTTTAGGACGGCCAGTCGAGGACCATTAGGCAGTTCCAGTACACTGACTGGCCGGAGCAGGGAGTACCTCAAACTTTGGAGGCTTTCATCGATTTCATCGGTCAAGTCCATAAAACTAAAGAGCAGTTTGGACAAGATGGTCCAATCACTGTACACTGCAGGTACAGTTCTGAACATTCATGGTCTTGTTCTGGTGAATTTTTATTGAGGTGGTTCTGATGCGGATCGTTGTGAGATGAAACGTTGAGCAGTTTTTAATATGTAGTGATTTAACACAACAGTTTAGATGAAAGCAATTGATTTCTAGTTTATAAAGTCACCATTATTTCAGAAAGAGTCATAAATGTCAGAGTGTGGGTTCATGGAGCAAAATGCAGAAAGCCAGAGTGGAGCAGCAGGGTAGAAATTCATGCTCAATTCAATTTATCTCTAGATTATTCTATATAACTCCAATTCACACTATCGTCTTATCTCACGTCACTTTACAGAGACAATTCAACCAGATCATCCAGTCAGATTGATTCAAAGTTTTCTATCTAAGGAAAACCAGCTGATTGCATCGACTCATTGACTCTTCAGCAATCCCTCACACTAAGCATGCTTGTAGCGACAGTGGAGAGGAAAAACTCCCTTTGAACAGGAAGAAACCTCCAGCAGAACCAGGCTCAGTGTGAGCGGCCATCTGCTGAGGCCCACTGGGGTTCAAGGAGACAGAAGCAGACATAGAAAAAGAAGCATAGATACAAAAGGCAACTGTCAACCAGCTCCACAGGCGGCCCCGTCCAGGAAACACACAGCCAGGCAGACGAGCTCCGAGCCAGCTCCCATGTCAGAGGATGAAGAGAGCACATCCAGTTAGTCACAGTCAGAGAAACAGGACTACACTGGAAAACAGGCCAAGCTCCAACATCTAGAAACAAAGGTGTTGATGGCAGCAGCACAGCTGATATTTCTCTCCAGGATGGAGTCACAGCCAAACAGGAACAGACCAGATGAAGCTACTATGAGAAAAAGCAGAGAGAGCAGAACGTTAGAGATTGAACTAACAGATTCTGCAGAGTGGGAGAATAGAGATAGAATGAAGCAGAATGATGAAAAAGGGGTCCCTATGTCCTCCAGCAGTCTAAGCCTATAGCAGCATAAATATAAAGATAGAATGAAGCAGAGTGAGGAAAAGAGTAAATTTAACCAATTTCTAGAGTAATCTGAGATTCTTCAGAAAGATAGCAATTTAATCTCTCCAGAGAGCGAAGATTTTGAGAGCCGGAGAAAGAGTAGTACATCATCTGCATAAAGACTGATTTTATGTTCTATATTCCTGCTGATAATACCATTAATATTATTAGTGTCCCTGATTGTTTCAGCTTGTGGTTCAATAATTGTAGCAAACAATGAGAGAGAGAGCGGGCAGTGCCCCTCTGCAGATTAAATCTAGAAGAAGTTGAATTATTTATACTCTTATATTTCGTTTTTAGATTTTTAGATAATAGCCAAACAGATGTAAAAGCAGACCATCATGGTTGTTGCCACCAGGTGTGAAAAGTGGTTTGAAACTGTGGTGAAAAGGATTTGGGAATAAGACTGTATAACACGGAGAAGGAAAGTGAGGCGAGAAAGGCAGAGAGAATAAGAATTAAGGGGAGAGAGAAAGAGAGATAGAAAAGAGCAAGAAGTCAGGAAAGAAAAGAGAAAAACGGCAGAAGTGTAGAGTAACCTGAGTTACTCTAATGTTCTAATGATATGTTTGTTTACCTATTTCTCATTTTTGCCAATGATAAATAGTAACCTATGAATTGTATCTTTAGCGCTGGGGTCGGACGGACCGGAGTCTTCATCACTTTAAGTATCGTGTTGGAGCGAATGAGGTACGAAGGCGTAGCTGACATCTTTCAAACCGTCAAGATTCTCCGAACTCAAAGGCCAGCCATGGTTCAGACAGAGGTAAAACTTTCTTACATCTGTTCTTGATAAAAACTAGATGTCAGCGTTTGGTCACATGCTGTCATGTTTCCATGGATAAGGAAGGTAAGTTTTAGGATCACTTCCATGATCAATTATTCGTCTTTGGGCCACAGTTAGACAAGATGAGCCACGTTCAATAAGTAATGCCCCTGACCAACTCCTGGTTCTTTGATCCAACTGAAATTTTACAATTATTTATATCTCTATAGATTAAGCAGGAAAGCTCTGAACTGACTGTGGTTTTATAACTTACAGCTGTTTGAACTGAGGAAAGTCTGACATGGAGCCTGTTGAGTTTCAAGCAATGATCCGGGTTTTGTATTTGAAAGGACGCACACAACTGGAGACTTTTGATAATTTATGGGGAAAATGCCCCATCATATTACCTTTTCAAACCTTTTGCAAGGTCATATAAGGAGGCATTCTCCCCATAAGTTACGATCGTTTCATCAAAAGTCTCCCGTGATGTGCGTACTTTCAAATACACAAACCTAGACTCAGTTCAAACGCCTTAAAAAACAATCAGTTCAGAGCCTTAATTAGCTGTAATTATCTATATACCAATTAAGCTATAGAGATATAAATAATTGCACATGCAAAATTTCAGCTAGATCAATCAACTGGTGCGTAGGTTTGGTATCCAGAGCAGAAAGTTAAAGAGGGCAAAGTGGTGGGAGGTAAAAGGATGAAAGGGAGGAGTAAAGACAGGCTCCAGGTAACTGAGTAGCTACAGCTGAGGCTGTGTTCGAGTTAACGCAGATATGAGCCATAAGACTGTATGACGGTAAATAGATTTCCATATCAGTGAACTAAACTTTCCCTAAATTCATTTCCATGTTTCTGTTTTAATCCGTCTCATTTCGGTCTGCAGGAGCAGTACTACATGTGCTACAGGGCGGCTCTGGAGTACCTGGGAAGCTTTGAAGTCTATCCAGTGTAACCTGACCAACAATCACACCTTCTCAGCAAGGTGGAGAAAGGCTGCAGCGGGGGGAGGAGAAAGGCTGCAGCGGGGGGGAGGAGAAAGGCTGCAGCGGGGGGGAGGAGATGATCCCTTCTGTCTGGACTGGTGGTATATGGCTGTTACACCAATGCCTTCTCCTTCTCCCCCCAACCCCCCCCCCCCGTCTCTCATATCAACAGCATCTAGAGTTATTCTGGTCCTGTAGGTCCTCAAGTGTCCTTCCCCTTCTATAAGTTGCAGCACAGCTTGATCCAACTTGCAGGTCATCAGCAGGAGAACTTCCCTCTCTGTAATGGAACCAGTAAGGTCAAGGAGTAGAAATCCCTCGGTGCTCTTCTAGAACCTCTGGAGATGAAGAAGATGGACAGCAGTGAGCATCCTCTTCATCAGACTGACACCACCAGAGGGTCTTCAGTCAGAGGCTGATCCAGATTTGCTGTAGACAGACCTCTACAGGTGATCCTTCCCGCATCTACATCACCTGGTTTGAGAAAAGACAATAAGCTGCTTCAGCATTAACTTCCTTTTGGGATTAATGAAGTATTTTTGAAATAAATGAAAATGATGTTCAGGAACCCAACAGCAGGATGGATCGTCTCTCCTGCTTCTGTTCTTTGCTGTGGAAATGCCTCCACAGCTGGAGATGAAGATCAGTCATGTTTACTGAGACCTTCATGTAACTGCAGTAAACCTTCTCAGCCAAACTCTCCATAGATTTCAACCAAATTCACAGAACTGAAGAAGTGTAATAAAAAGTCACTTATTATGTTTCATATTAAATCATATATCATATAATCATATAATATTCGATTTTATATAATTTAATATCATTATCTAGCTTTTTTTCATTATGTGTGTGTGTGTGTGTTTACCTGTCTATCTCTCAGAGTGAGGAGTGTAGAAAGGGTTGAAAATGACTGAAAATCAATGGGAGTCAACACATGGTCCTCACTACATATAGCAGAACAAGTATGGGTGGGTGTGTGTGTGTGGAGATGGGTGTGTGTGTTGGGGGTGTTCCCAGTTGTATCGATCTGGGATGCTTTGGATTACCATTCCAAGACCTTCAACCATTCTGGGACAAAAATGCAATAATTCCTTCAGAATAAATCCCTCTACTTATTTCCTTTCTTTGACATTAGCACCCATGTTGTAACACACCTATGAGGTGTAATCCTGTAAGGTGTGCTGTAAACATAGGAAAGTTAGGACACGTCTCTGATGATTCAAAGCTCTACAAATTCTTCTTGTTTTGTATTTAATTATTTTTTTTGAGATTTCAGAGGTTCTCAATAAATAGTTTTTAATGGATTCCAGTGTTTTTCTCCTGTGTAAACAAAAAAAAAACAAGAAGATGAAAGACTGGAAACGGGGACGGCAGTGACAGGTGGAGATTGACAACAGACTAGATATTTACTTCCTCTGTAGGAGTGACTACCTTAATGTGTCACATGTGGGTTAACTGAATATAAATGGACTCTGTTCCCAGTCAGTACTGGTTAATAAGACCTTGACTTTATTCCAAGTCAGTACTGGTTAATCAGACCTGGACTCTGTTCCCAGTCAGTACTGGTTAATAAGACCTGGACTCTGTTCCCAGTCAGTACTTGTTAATAAGACCTAGACGCTGTTCCCAGTCAGTACTGGTTAATAAGACCTGGACTCTGTTTCCAGTC
>NW_015151230.1:39577-44991 GCF_000732505.1 Cyprinodon variegatus | reverse complement strand
GACTCTGTTTCCAGTCAGTACTGGTTAATAAGACCTGGACTCTGTTTCCAGTCAGTACTGGTTAATAAGACCTGGACTCTGTTTCCAGTCAGTACTGGTTAATAAGTGTGAAGTATATTATCGCTCTTAAATTCTTATTTTGTTAACGTGGAAATTTCTGTTTCCACAATGTGTGCAGATATGTTCTCGTTTGTTCCGGTACGGCATTGAGCAGAGCCATAGGAGTTCGAATAAACATGGCGACATCCGCCTATAGATAATACGAACGCTTCGTTATTATCCATCCACACGAGGAGTGCTGCGCTACTACTGCAATCAACCTCAACAGGTTATGGGCTCAGGTGAGATGGAAATAAACCAAGATTAAGCTACTTGAAAAAAGTTTAAATGCGAGGGAGTGACGCTATGAAGCTGTGCGCGGGAAATTAGCACAACAAAGCCAGTGAGCTAAGTTAGCAGCAAAGGAAGTTTAACGAGCAATAAATTAAGAGAAGATGATGAACAGAGGAGCAAATATCTCCGTATCCCCGCTGTTCTTTAGTGGATGTGAGGAGAAATACGACTTATGGGAGACAACATTCCTTGCCAACCTGCATGGTCTGAAGCTGAAAGAAACTATCCTACATGAGCCCGCCACCGAAGATAAAGGACTAGCTGAAGATAGACGGAAAAATACAGAGTTAAAGTGCTGGATGATAAAAGCCTTCCCCTGATAAGACATGAAGCTGGAGACAACGGTAGGAAAGTTCTCAAAATTCTAAGAGAACGATATTCTAGGAAAAGTAAGCCTGGAATAATAAATCTGTATACATCACTGACGAAGCTGCACATGGCGAGCACAGACAGTGTTACAGACTATAATATAAGAACTGAGAACCTTATTACAGCTTTAAGAAGCGCAGGAGAAAGCATGAGTGATGGACTGATAGTGGCCATGGTATTAAACGGACTTCCTGAATCCTTTAAACCACCTGCTGTCCACATAACATAAGATGAAGATAATATTAGATTCGCAGACTTTAAGAGAAGACTTAGAGTTTATGAAGAAACTGAAAGAATGAAAACAGAAGAATCAACTGACAATGTTATGAAAACGTGTACAAGACAGTATAAAAGTTACACTAAACAGCACACTAGCAACAAGAAAAATGAAGATGTGACATGCTAAAAATGTGGGACAAAATAAAGTCAAGATGTAAGGAATCATGGTCGATGCTGGAGCAACGTCACATATGGTGAACCACGTCAACAAGTTTAAAAGTTTTGATGAGACTTTTAGACCCAAGTCACACACAGTGGAGTTAGCTTATGGGACCAAGTGTACAGGAATGCCGGAGAGAAGAGGGACAGCCATAATCTACCTACTGGACAACAGAGGACAACAACAAAAAGCTCAGCTGAGGGATGCACTCTACATGCCTTCTTATCAACACAACATCTTCTCAGTAGCAAGAGCAACAAAAGGAGGAACGATCCTCACATTCAAAAGGGAGGACAGTCACATGACCACTAAAGATGGTAACAGGTTAGACATTTATGAAAATGGAAATCTTTATTATTTACCAACTGTTGAGACATCTGATAATCAGTGTAAAGTGGTCAATGACTTGCAAACTTGGCATGAAATATTGGGTCACTTTAACTACGGAAACTACAAAATGTTGCAAAAAATTCATACAAAACCGGAACCGAGAACCAGACAGAAAGGCAAAGAAAACTTTAGAACTAATACATAGCGACTTAAATGGACCAATGCAAAATACAAGTTTAGAAGGACACAAATATGTACAATCTTTTACAGATGACTACTCAGGCATGATTTGTGTGTACTTCCTTAAAAGCAAAAGTGATGCGGTCCAAGCAACAGAAAGGTTCTTACCCTGAAATCCCACATCCTCCGTCACCGCTTCGCTCCACTCCGCTGCTCTCCAGACCATCTGAGCAAAGCAAAGCCTCCAGCTTCCGCTGTTCCTCCCGTCATGCTCCGCTCCGACTTCCTCAGAGTTTGAGGAGAGCATGGGCGGTATTATTAAATTCAAAGCAGCAAAACATGGCAATGAACCAGTGTTTCCGCGGAACATTAGAAATCATTTATTTTAATTGAGGCCTTAATTGGCACAAAAATTATGAAATATGTTTATCGTGGCTTTTGAAATGCTTTATTAAAATTGTTTCTAAAAACAATTTGGTCAGATATATTATGTTGCGATTAATTTGCGTGGAACTGTTTCCACAGGTCGTGGTGAAGATGACTTCCTTACTCAGAGAGAGTTCTCAGCATGCTCAAAGGCTCCTGGTGGTGGAAGGGAGAAACACAAAAGACAAGACAAACAGACGAACACAAAAACTGGGATCCTGACAATCGTATAGTTTTCTGTTTTTTTTCTTATACAATATATATTTAAAATGAGTTTAATACAATTTCTTTTTGTTTTTGTTTTTGTTCTTTTCTATATAAATCAAACAATTTAGAAAAACAGACAGCAAGTAAAATTAATGAAATAAATTATTAGATAACTTAAAAGCAAAGCAAAAAAAGTAAACATAAAAACAACTAACAAGTAAACTGAGAGACACTGTAAACATAACTGACAACTGTATCAAACATAGTGTTAAACATAACTGACAACATAAATTACTAACATTTAATGTAATATAATTACCTGTAATAAATGGTAGAGAAAAACAAATACTTTGGTTAGCCTCCCCTCTGGTTCACCAACAGCTGTAATGAAATAAAAAGTCCAGTAATCCCTCGGATACCCAACTCCAACAGTACAAAGAAGATAGCCAGACCGGAGCACTCGCCAAAGCTGGGGGCCGAACGGGATTCTGTGGAATTGTCAGCCGTTCCCCAGTATTTATAGGCCAACCAGTAGGGGGCGCCAAAAACAACTCATCACAAATGATTATAAAACATATTTTAGTAGAATTTAATCTGCATCTTCTAAAACCCTGTGGAGTAAAAATGAGCGCTGATAGTTGATATTCAAGTAAGAAAAATTTTTATTCAGCTCTGCAGAGGAGAACGACACAAACAGCTGGATACAGCTCTCAGTGTGATTCTGAAGCATTCAGAAACACATCCCTACATTTAAAAAGAATCCACAGCATACACACACATGAACATTGAATCTTCCCAAGAGAAACACTTCATCAAAAGACATAAATATACGATTTGATTAAACTTTAAGTCACTCGGTATAAAATATATATTTTGATGGAGATGAGAAATCTGCTTCCTTGTTGGTGAAAAACCAATAGTTTGCATCAAATCTTTTAAATAAACGGTGTTAGTTTTTTGGAATATATAAGAATTATGCTATAATTAGTAGTTACCCATCTGTTGTTACTATATTTTAATTTGACAAAGCAGATCTTCTCGAACCTCCTTGAACCGCCATCTTAACGTGGTGGAGAAGTTTCAGTGCCTGAGTGATCCCTGGGTGATCCCAGAGGCTATGTTGTCAGGGGCTAAATGCCCCTGGTAGGGTCTCCCAAGGCAAACAGGCTCTGGCTGACAGGTCAGACAAAGAGCGGAGACCTCGGCGACCTGATCCGCGGGCGCTTAAACTGGCTCTGGGGATGTGGAATGTCACCTCAATGGCATGGAAGGAGCCCAAGCTTGTGCGGGAGGTGGAGCGATACCGGCTAGAAATAGTTGGGCTCACCTCTATGCACATCCAGGGCTCTGGAACCCAGCTCCTTGAGAGAGGCTGGACTCTCTTCTACTCTGGAGTGACTCGCGGGGAGAGGCGGAGGGCAGGGGTAGGGCTGCTTGTCTCCCCCCAGCTCAGCCGTCTCGTGTTGGAGTTCACCCCGGTAGACGAGAGGGTTGCCTGCCTTCGCCTTCGGGTTGAAGGGAGGACTCTGACAGTTGTTTCGGCCTATGGGCCAAACGGCAGTACAGAGTACCAGGCCTTCTTAGCATCCCTGGGGAGGGTGTTAGAAAGCGCCCCTCGCGGGGATTCCATGATTCTACTGGGAGATTTCAACACCCATGTGGGAAACGACAGTGACACCTGGAGGGGCGTGATCGGGAGGAACGGGCCCACAGCTCTGAACCCGAGTGGTGTCTCATTATTGGACTTCTCTGCAAGTCATGGATTGTCCATAATGAACACCATGTTCAAGCATAAGGATGTCCATCGGTGCACCTGGCACCAGGACACCCTAGGCCGAAGGTCGATGATCGAATTTGTAGTCCTATCTTCTGGGTGGTTGCAGAGGCAAAATCTCGGGCCTGGGAGGAATTCGGAGAGGCCATGGAAAAAGACTATCGGTTGGCCTCAAAGCGATTCTGGCAAACCGTCCGGCACCTCCGGACGGGAAAGCAGTGCTTCACTAACACTGTTTTCATTGGGAGTGGGGAGCTGCTGACCTTGAAGGAGGATAATGTCGGGCGGTGGAAGGGATACTTTGAGCATCTCCTCAACCCGACAGACACGCCTTCCGTGGAGGAAGAAGAGACGGGGTGTTTGGGGCAGGATTAGTTCATCACCCAGGCTGAAGTCACCGAGGTGGTCAAAAAACTCCACGGTGGCAAGGCTTCGGGGGTGGACGAGATTTGTCCTGAGTATCTTAGAGCTCTGGATGTTGTCGGGCTGTCATGGTTGACATGTCTCTTCAACATCGTGGAGGTCGGGGACAGTCCCCCTGGACTGGCAGACTGGGGTGGTGGTTCCCCTCCACAAGAAGGGTGACCGGAGGGTGTGTTCCAACTATCGGGGTTTCACACTTCTCAGCCTCCCCAGAAAGGCCTATGCCAGGGTGCTGGAGAGGAGAGTCCGGCTGATTGTCGAACCTCGGCTGCAGGAGGAGCAGTGTGGTTTTTCGTCCTGGCTGTGGAACAGTGGATCAGCTCTACACCTTCTGCAGGGTGCTTGAGGGTTCATGGGAGTTTGCCCAACCAGTCCACATGTGTTTTTTGGACTTGGAGAAGGCATTTGACCGTGTCCCTCGTGCCGCCCTGTGGGGGGTGCTCCAGGAGTATGGAGTCGGGGGCCGTCCGTTCGGTACAAGCGGAGCAGGAGTCTGGTTCACATTGCCGGCATTAAGTCTGACCTGTTCCCAATGCATGTTGGACTCCGACAGGGCTGCCCTCTGTCACCGGTCCTGTTCATAACTTTTATGGACAGGATTTCTGGGTGCAGCCAATTACCGGAGGGGATCTGGTTTGGGGACCAGCGGATCTCGTCCATGCTTTTTGCGGATGACGTAGTTCTGCTGGCTCCCTCCTGCCAAGACCTACAGCGTGCGCTGGGGCGGTTCGCAGCCGAGTGTGAAGCGGCCGGGATGAGAATCAGCTCCTCCAAGTCCGAGGCCATGGTTCTCGACCGGAAAAAGGTGGCTTTTCCCCTTCAGGTTGGAGGAGAGTCCCTGCCTCAAGTGGAGGAGTTCAAGTATCTTCGGGT
>NW_015151230.1:37611-39444 GCF_000732505.1 Cyprinodon variegatus | reverse complement strand
GCTGCACCGGTCTGTCGTGGTGAAGAGAGAGCTGAGCGAAAAGGCAAAGCTCTCAATTTACCGGTCGGTCTACATCCCTAACCTCACCTATGGTTATGAAATCTGGATCTAGTCCGTATGCGTGTGTTCGTATTTAGAGCACGAAATAAGAATTTTATTCTTTATTAGTTACTTCAATTAATATTAGGCTAGGAAATTAGTCCTAATGAAAAAACGTAATTCTATCTACACTAAAATAGATGAAAGCTGCTGATTGCTGATTCTTAGCCACGGCCGACTGAAAAAGAAAATGTGAGTGTTTCCCTTTTAAAAATAATTAATTTCAATTACTGCTTTTATTTTATGACGACCGTTTGAGGCAGTTCAGTAATAAATAGCAGGTGTTATTTCTTTTATAGAGTATAACAACACGACATGACGCCTAAACATCAGATATTTTTTGTTTATAAGCATAATTATGGTTCCACATAATGTTGCTATTTCTTTGACTATTTCTACTTTTAAAAATAGAATAAAGCCAATAACAAACATAGGAACACTATTTACATTGATTTTATTTTACATAGATTTCCACACGGTTCATAAGTTAATTAGTACAAACATTGGTAAAATGTTTATTTTGAATATTATTACATTACAGACAAGATGGTGTTAAATTTTCTTTTAATAATTGTTAAAAGTGATTTTATGTTGGAATAAATTTAGTTCTATTCTTAGTGTTGTGTTTTTCAGATGATGCCACTTAATGTAAATACAATAAATGTATTTTCTGTCCCTTGAATGTGTTATTCTGCGTTGTTTCATGATACAGAGATAGCATTTAAAAAATAGGAGTGTGTTTCACCTGTTTACCTTTGCACAATTATAAATCTTCTAAAGAAAATACAGGATAAATCCACATATAACGGGCATATTTACTATATTTGGTTAAATTAGTACATATTGACCTACTGCAGGGGTGCTCAAGTCCAGTCCTCAAGAGCTACCATCCTGTAACTTTTAGATGCATCTCTTCTGTAACACACCAGAATCGAACGGCTCAATCCATCATTTAGCCCAGCAGAGGAAAGGTAACGAGCCACTCATTTGATTCAGGTGTGTTAAAAGTGGGGTGCATCAAAAAGTTGCAGGATAGTAGCTCTTGAGGACTGGACTTGAGCACCCCTGACCTACTGTCTTAGTCACTGGTAAGTTTAAATGCAAACCTTTTCAAAGTGGAAAAAAGTCCTAATTTCTCATTCATCAGAGCCGGTGACGCTTCAAACATTGATATACTGCATCTAGTGAGTGCAGTGCTTATAAAATTAGTATTAATGTAGCAAGAAATGCTGCTTTTCTCTTTAAACGAAATGCACCCTAATGCTAACGTCAAGCATAAAAAAGCATGGATATTTTTGCATAGGTAAAAGACATTAATGAAACTTAGGACGAATAGTGTCCCTACCAAAGTGGAAATCCAACCTACGCCCTTGGCCCGGAGGGGCCTGGCCTGCAGAAAAAGCACAAGAAGAAAAGTTCTCTAAACTTTCCAGTCGCTGTATTAACCTAGCTGCTGAAAAAAAAGAAAAAGACATAGAAAGAAGGTTTTTGGTGGCAGCAGATTGAGCGTCATGTCAGAGACTCGCCGCCCTGGCCACCCGCCTAAAGAGATACAAGGGAGAAGCAGAAGCCAGGAGAATAAACCAAGTGTTCTCCACCAACCCATCCAAAGTGTACTCACAGTGGCAGGGTAATTCAAGATCAGATTCACCCAGGGCTGAGACTGAACAGTACTGGAGAAACATATGGAGAAGGAGGCCTCCCACAGCACCAATGCTCTGTGGCTGGAAGATC
>NW_015151230.1:34357-37145 GCF_000732505.1 Cyprinodon variegatus | reverse complement strand
CCCACTAAACGTGGGCCTGTTGTAGTGACATCAAGCTGTCAAGCTTGATGACATCAAGCTGTCAAGCTTGATGACATCAAGCTGCCAGGAGTGAGCGAGACATCGACTCACTGATCCACACTACCAGGATCTACAGCAACGACATTGGGATGTCATTCGGACTAGACAAGTGCGGTCGCATGGTCTCAAAGAGAGGGAAGATGATTAGACCTGAGGGGGTTGAACTACCAGAAGGCCACATTACAGATGTGCAGGACAGCTACATCAATTTTTTCACAAAGCATTTAAAATATATTTTAAATCATTTTCATCAGATTGTGATAGCAAAGAATGCTGAGTTATTTTATCTCATGCTAAATCTTGGACCCAAGCTTCTGCATTGAACAGAATTTTATAAGGCTTGTTCCATAGTTCTGTGTTAGGGCTATAGAGTCAGCCTGATTTATGTGGACATGGATGGAAATCAGATGCGCCTTCTGCAGCTTCTAAACGCAGGCCTGTGTCTCTCCACTGTGCTTCACTGGTCTTTAACAATGACAAATGATTTACCCATGATAAGCGGTACATTCCTTACATCTGTGTAGAAAGCATAACAGTAACTGCCGCTAACGAACCCCCATCTGTGTACATAATTTGTGTAGCCGTTATAGTAATGTCTTGTTTCAGAAACTGTTTTGCAAACTTTTCATCTGAGGTTAAGCACAAATTCATAGTGTTCTACTGTTCAACTAACAGAGTTTCATCCTGTGGATCTGACAATGTGCTTCTAGCATAGTGCATATAAACACAAGAAGATGTTGTTAAAACGCTATTTACATGTTCCACACATTCAGCCTTCATGCCCCCTGTTTGGGAAAAATTGCTTAATTTTCCCATCAATTCCCATCCTAACAAATTCATGTGGTGAGTTGGTGATATTACTACAAAAACATAGAACCTTGCAATCTTTTTCCTGTTTGAAGGTTTTCTATTTTTAAACCTTTGACATCCACTCCTAGGATGTTTTTATTCCCTGTACGTAGCTTGCATGACTGAAATAATTTTCTGGTGGTTTATTTATTTATTATTTATTTATTTATTTTTTCGGTTCCGAACCTAATAGTTTTGGAGACCATGCAGTCGCATTAGGAAGGCCGTTAGATTGATCAATGCTGCAGCCACTGATTCACCTGACATACTCCCCTTGCATATTCAAGCTGTCTCCCTCTAAACTGTGTTTCATTAGTGTTGGATGCACAAACAATTTAAAAACCCACAAACATAACTTTAAAGACAGAAACACATAACATTTAAAGACGGACAAACACAACATTAGATCTATTTATTTAGGTTCTCATCATATTTAGTTTGTGCATGTATCATACCTACACCTCGCCATTTGGAGCTTATCTATTTATTTATCTATCTATCTATCTATCTATCTATCTATCTATCTATCTATCTATCTATCTATCTATCTATCTATCTATCTATCTATCTATCTATCTANTAATGAGATAAATGTTCTTTATTTGGTCTGATAGATTAGATATTGCATTTATTTCTGTGTGAAACTGGAAAAGTCTAGTTAACTAGCCGGCTGGAAATTTACTGGTCCTGTTTATTTTAATACAGGCCAGGTGATCCCTTTTTAGGGAAAAAGATGGCGAGCTTCTGAAAACTGGCTGGAACCAGGAGAGCCTTAAGAATCACTCCACGCTGGACTGGTCTGTATCATTTTCCCCCCAAAAGAAGGATTGCCACAGTACTGTGTATATATTTATTTTGTATTTATTTTGGGTTCTATGTATGTTGTCTTGTATTGTTTACTTAAAATTTGTTTAATACATGGTATTGAAAGCAGTTATTTTGTGTCGTTTTATTGATTACTGACAACGCCAACGGCTCCAGTAGACGAATTCTAGTCTTCTGATTTTTCTTCCATCTAGTCCTTTTACAGTTTAAATAGTGCTACATTATTGGCGAGCTAGCCAGGAGCTGTTTTGATCAGTAATCAATAGAAAACAGTTGAGTAAAGTTGCACAAATAAGGTTCCTACTCACCAATTCAATTTCCATTATGGAGGTTTTTCAAACCCTTGGTCTAAAAATCCCTAATACAGTATTGATTGATGGAGTCCCAGAGAACCCCACTGATGAACTTATTGATTTTCTTGAACAGTATGGTGATATTAAGCAGAGAACTGCCATCGATTCATCTGAATCAGAATTTGATCAAATGTTGGTTGTTGAATTTGATTCTGGGTTGTCTTTAGCGCGCTTATCTCCAATATTACCATATACATTAAGTGTGGGTGATAAATTTCATATTGAAAGTTTATCTGACATTTATGCCTCAAAGGTTGGTGGTTTAAAGACAAACAAGTATTTGGATGATTTACAAGAAATTGCCAAAACACTCAAGTCCTCACAGAAGTGATGTCCCAGATACAGCAGTCTATTGCAGAGTTCTGTCCTGTGGTGCTAAAGAAGGCAAAAGAGGAACAGTTTGCAGATGAAGATGGAGGGCAGCAGCCATCAGCTCATGCCACAACTCAACTCCCTTTTCCTCTGTCATCCCTCTCACAGTCAGTTCCTCTCCCATCCAGCTCTGCTGTCTCCAACACAGCTGAAGTGCCAGGTCAGGAGAGGTGGTCCACACCCATTTCCGCTGGTGATCTTAATCCTCCTGAGGTGCAACGGTACGTTGTGGAGCATGTTGTTAGGAGTGGGGACAGCTTTCTGCATATGCACACATCCCATAGACTGAGAGCATTCTCTGGAAAAGTCCCCAGGCCAAGTCATGAGAC
>NW_015151230.1:27110-31240 GCF_000732505.1 Cyprinodon variegatus | reverse complement strand
GTTCTTCATAGTCTTCACAATGACATGGGCCACCCGGGAATAGAGCGAACCCTGGATCTTGTTAGAGCTCGATTCTATTGGCCTAGAATGGCTATGTATGTGGAGCAGAAAATAAAAGCATGTGGACGTTGTGTTCGTCGAAAGACTCTGACAGAGAGAGCTGCTCCACTAGTTAACATTCGGACTTCACGCCCACTGGAGCTCATTTGTATGGATTTTCTCAGTCTTGAACCTGATACCAGCAATACCAAAGACATTCTCGTGTTGACAGATCATTTCACCAAGTTTGCCATTGCTATTCCAACAACGAATCAAAAGGCAAGAACGGTTGCCAAATGTCTTTTGGACAATTTCATTATCTATTTTGGAATTCCAGAAAGACTACATACAGATCAAGGATCTGATTTTGAGTCCAAATTGATAAAAGAGCTGTGTGCTATGACAGGAATTAAAAAGTGTCATACAACACCATACCATCCCAGAGGAAACCCTGTAGAAAGGTTTAATCGCACACTCTTAGCAATGTTGGGAACTCTTGAACCAAAACAGAAGTCAAAATGGAAAGAATATGTTAAACCTCTCGTTCATGCGTACAATTGTACCAGAAATGAAGTGACAGGATATAGTCCTTATGAACTTATGTTTGGACGCTGTCCTCGACTCCCGATTGATCTTGCTTTTGGTCTTCCTATCTGTGAAGAGAAATGTCCATCACATTCGCAGTATGTACAGAACCTGAAGTCACGGTTGAAAGAAAGTTATCAAATAGCATCAAAGAACTCTGCCAGAAGTGCTAAAAGAAACAAGACTCGGTTTGATCAGCGAGTTCTACCATCCAAGCTGGAAGTTGGAGACCGAGTACTTGTGCGGAATGTGAGACTCAGAGGTAAACACAAACTCTGTGATAAATGGGAGCAAGATGTATTTGTAGTGGTGAAGTGTGCTGGGGATCTCCCAGTTTATACTGTAAAACCAGAGTGCAAAGATGGCCCACTACGCACTCTACACAGAGACCTTCTTCTTCCATGTGGTTTTCTCCCCATGACAGATGCTGAAAGACCAACTGAGACAGTTCCAGTCACAAAACCCCAAACACGTCAACACACCAAGAAATGTCAAGAATCTTCTGAGGACTCTGCAGAAGGTGAGAACTGTGAGCAAGAAGAGATTCCATTCTATCTAGTTCCACCTCCATTAGAATTTAAAATGGAGAAACCACTCAGACAGTCATCACCTCCTGATGATGAAGAAAACTCTGTTGTCCCCACAGTTTCTACAGTGGAAAAACAACCTGTTGAAATTCTTTCAGATTCTGAGAGTTTGAAGTCAGTTGTTGAAGTGGAATCAATTGAACCAGAATCTAGTGTCAAAGAGCAACCTGATGTTTCTGCAGAACAAGTTCCACCTCATCCTGAAGACTTACCTGATCCAGGCAGCCCCGTTGATGAAACTGTTCCTGTTCCTGATTCTGAAATTTCTTTGAACAGATCCCCAAACCTTGATGGCATAAATCAAATTGATGACATTTCTCTAAGACGATCAACACGTCACAGAGTGGCGCCTAAACGGCTTCAATATACTACTTTAGGCAATCCGCTTATTTCAGTTGTTCAAACTTTATTGCACAGTTTGTCTGATGCTNAATCTTGTCTAAGGAAAGTTTTTATGTTCAGCCTTGTTCTTGTTTATATGATGATGATCATTCAGATGTCTGCATCTTCTCCTTATTCACCTCCACATTCATCTCCTTACCTCCTTCACAGCTCTGAGGACGCCTCATCATGGAGACGCTTCACACAGGACGACTATCTGACAAAGAAATAGTTTATTTTAAATAATTTCCTTTAAATTGTTGACCAGAGAACCCAGAATAATAAACCTAATATAAAATTATAAAAAAATTATTAATCATCCTAAGTTTGAAGACTCATAAATGTGTGCTTATTTATTTTAAAATTATAAATGTCCAAATTTATAAAAGAACGGATTTCAAAATCAGTGCAAAAAGAGATAGTAAAAATTTTAATAGCTTAACAGTTTAACTGTGAAGTCCAGATCATTGTAGCATCTCCTCAGATGTTCTTTAAGTATAAATTAGAAAGAATTAGAAATAAAAATCATTTGTACTCACCACTAACTGGTCCTCTTCCCCCTGCAGACTTCTTAGACTGAACATGTGTGCCACTCTTTCATGATTGACAACTTCAGATTAAAAAAAGAACTTCCTGTTTTTAAGCCAATGAAGAGGTGTTATTAACAGTCAACTTCCCTTTTTTTTTCAATGTTTAAAACACTAAATCTCTTAGTTTTAACCCATACGTTATCTTGAACAGTATTTTAACATTTCCCAAATCACATGTATTAAGATTAAGATTAAAATTTAATGCTAATAAAATATGAACAATAATATCATTACCGTTTTCTGCTAACTGTCTGCTTATTTTTTTTTACCAGTGCCCGTACCTGTGAAATAATAGTTTTATTTTCCATTCACAGAGGAACCTTGACACAGACCCTTTAATAGCAAACAGAGTACAAGCATGACATCATATATAGAAATCTATGTATATCTAGAGGCTTTGTGGGATTTCCTGTCTTACCTCTGAATGTTCTGGTTGAAAATGGCTTGTGTGTGATGATGCACCGGTTGTGTTACTAGACAACAAATCATATGACCAAAAATCTTCAATACCCATTTTTTTTATTATGTGGGGTGTTTCTGAAGCTTTAAAAATCACCTGATAATCTTGAAATCATTCGAATTTAGCGGCTGTGTCCTCCAAAGGCCAGATTTGTCGGCCGATGATGTCATAGCAGTGAGGCCTGTTCGGATTAGAAGACTCCTCATTATGCGGCTGATATGGATGGAAATCGAAAACTGGTTCCTGTTCAGAACTGGTGTTGTGTGTTCCAATTCCATAACACCATTTGGCAGCTCGCTTAACGGTTCTCTCAACGATTCCAGGCAGCACCAGAGCCTAGCGCTGGGCCAGCATGACTTACGTTGTTTACGCAAGTTAGGCACATGGCATTCAGTAAGCAAGTGTAACGAATTGTTTGGAGGTTTTTGTCAGTACCCAAATGCAGAGGCTGACAGGCAGAGGTGAGTTCTTTAAGTATTTAATGAAATATCAGGCAGCGAAAACAGGAATCCAAAAAATCCAACTTAAAAATGTTGAACAAAAACAGGTATCCAAAAATCCAACATAAAGATAAAACACAAACCAGAACCATGAGACATCAGTGGAAAACCATAAAAGAGCCAGGAGCTCTGACGCCGACTCCAAGGGGGCCACCGTCTCTGACGCTGCAGCAGCCGACTCCGAGGGGGCCGCCGACTGCAGCTCAGGAACAATCTCTGAGGGGCCGCCGGCTGTGGCTCAGGAAAAACCTCTGTAAGGGCGAGGAGCTCCCGCTGAGGGCTCCTGGAGCCTTGGAGCTCCCGCTGAGGGCTCCTGGAGGCTTGGAGCACCTGCTGAGGGCTCTTGGAGGCTTGGAGCGCCCGCTGAGGGCTCTTGGACGGCACAGAGCGGGCTCAGGGGTCTCTAGACAGCTAATGGGCTCTCGATTAAGCCCGCTCGTGGGTTCCAGCGCTACGCTAGCTGGCCCGCTAATGGGCCCTGGCTTGGGTTCTGGCCCGCTAAAGGGCCCTGGCTGGCAGGGAGATGATGGAGGTGGAAGGAAAAGGCAGTAAAAGAAGTTCCATAAGTGTGACTCCTCAATATATGGAGCTCTGACTATGAGGGGTGTAAAAATGGAAGCTGTACTAAACCTACCAACCCGAGAAGCTAGCTGTTGGTCATGGAGGTGACGACTGAAGCCATAGGGGAAACTGACCAGGTTATGAGAGGGACTGAAACAGGAGTCAGGCTGACCCACCGGAGAGGGAGTGCAGGCGTCAGGCTGACCTTCCGGAGAGGGAGTGGAGGCGTCAGGCTGACCCTCCGCAGAGGGAGTGGAGGCGTCAGGCTGACCTTCTGGAGAGGGAGTGGAGGCGTCAGGCTGACCTTCTGGAGAGGGAGTGGAGGCGTCAGGCTGACCCTCCGCAGAGGGAGTGGAGGCGTCAGGCTGACCTTCCGGAGAGGGAGTGGAGGCGTCAGGCTGACCTGCCGAAGAGGGAGTGGAGGCGT